>NW_027424281.1:0-17523 GCF_003597395.2 Chelonoidis abingdonii
TCGGCGCATTCCAGGACCGCACTCAGCTGGGGGTACCCCACCCCTGTCTTCTTCCGAGTGGTACAGACCGAACCTTGACACGGCAGGGACGGGCATCAGTGCCTGCCAGCGGGCAAGAGCACCCCACTAATGGGGATCCCCCATCCTGTTGAGATGGTCCAGCCCCCCGGGGTGTGTGTACCCTCCCATCCTGCTGACATGGTCCAGCCCCCCAGGGTGTGTGTACCCTCCCATCCTGCTGACATGGTCCAGCCCCCCAGAGTGTGTGTACCCTCCCATCCTGGTGACATGGTCCAGCCCCCCGGGGTGTGTGTACCCCCCACATCCTGCTGACATGGTCCAGCCCCCCAGGGTGTGTGTACCCCCCACATCCTGCTGACATGGTCCAGCCCCCCAGGGTGTGTGTACCCCCCACATCCTGCTGACATGGTCCAGCCCCCCAGAGTGCGTGTACCCTCCCATCCTGCTGACATGGTCCAGCCCCCCGGGGTGTGTGTACCCTCCCATCCTGGTGACATGGTCCAGCCCCCTGGGGTGTGTGTACCCCCCCCATTACACTGAGATGGCCCAGGCCCCCACCCACTGGGGTGTGTGTATCTGTGACAGAGGAGGGAGTGGGGCGGATTGACCTGGGGATATAGCGGGGGAGTTTTGCTGGCACTGTCTGCATAGTGTCGGGTGACCAGACAGCAAGTGTGAAAAATTGGGGCAGAGGGTGGGGGGTAATAGGAGCCTATCTAAGAAAAAGACCCAAAATCGGGACATCTGGTCACCCTGTGTGATGGGATATCAGGACGTGACTTCACTTGAGGGATGATACCTGAGCCAGCAGGATGGGGCCAGGTGACACCTTCTGCTGGGAAACTGGACAATGGGGGTGGGGCTGGGTGAGACGGCTGGAGGGGATCTCAGTTTGGAGCTGGCTGGGGAAACGGAGGGAGGTCTGAGGCCGGGGTCCAAGCTCCCTGCCCCCCAACAGAGGCCTGACTGAGGGGGGTCCTGTTGTCGGTACCTACGAGCTCTGTTTTACGCCGTGTTCCTGCCGTCGAATAAACCTGTGTTACTGACTGGCTGGGACTCGGTGAGTTGCAGGAAGTGGAGGGTGCAGGACCCTGTCTCCCCCACCCCCTCCATCATGCTGAGATTCTCCAGCCCCCAGGGGTGTGTCTATCCCCCGCAATCACACCGAGATGGTCCAGGCCCTCTGGATCATGCTGAAACGGTCCAGTCTCCCTGGGAGTATGTGCCCCCCCAATCACGCTGAGATAGTCCAGTCCACCAGATTTTAGCCCCGCCCCCAGTCCAGTCACCTGGTCCGATGCCCACTTTGATGATGTCAGCGCCAGAGAGGATCAGCTCCTCCACCATCTCCCCCGTCACCACGTTCCCAGCCTGTGGGGAGAGCGGGGAGCCTTCAAGCCCCCACACGCCCCAGGGTGGGGGCAGTGGAACATACCAACATGGGGTATGTGGGGAAGGCAGTACATGTCAGGGGTGGGGTGTGAGGGGTTGATGATGGAGGGGGGAGTTCATGCCCCCCCCCCGCCGGTCAATCGCATCATGATATGTACCTTGATGGTGGTATGGTCGGGGGTGGGGACAGTGGTGTGATTGACAAGGGGTACATACCATGAGGGTGGTACCAGCTGGGGGCAGTACGTACCACTATGTTGTGACTGCAGAGGATGTGGCGGTATGTACCAAAATGATGCAATTCACGGGGGAGAGGGCGGGACGGTACCATGATGGTGGTTCTGCCAGATTGGCTGGTACATACTATCACGGTATGACTGACGGGGATGGGGCGGTACGTACCACGATTGTATGAGTGGCAGGGGAGAAGACGGTACATACCATGATGGTGGTACTAGCGGAGGTTGAGCTGTACATTCCATGATTGTATGACTGGCAGGGGTTGGGTGGTACATTCCATGATTATGACTGGCGGGTGTGGGGACAGTATGTACCATGACTGTATGACTGACGGGGGTGGGGCGGTGCGTACCATGATGGTGTGGTTGGGGAAGCGCTTCCGCACGTCCCGCAGGAACTGGACAAAGTGCTCCGAGTAGCCGTTGGCCACATCCAGGCAGATGTAGCGCACCTGGGGTAGGGCCTCCAGGATCTTCTCCAACTGCTCGAAGTCTGAGGGGCTGGTGCCTGAACTGGCCGCCACGTGCTGGGGAGAGACACTGGTGTTAGGACACTCCGAGACGGAGACCTCCAGAGGTAGGATCTGGGGAGGAGGGAGCTGGGATGGCTCCTTGGGGCAATATGGGGAGAGTGGAATGGTCTGTGGGGCAGGGGAATCTCTGGGGCAGTGGGGTAGTGAGATTGTTTTCTGGGGGGAGAACATCTTCCTGAGGCAATAAGGAGGAAGGGGGGGTGAGGATGGCTCCCTGTACGGCAGGAGACCCCCCCTAGGGCAGTTGGGGGGAAGCCAGGGCTAGGATGACTCCCAGGACAGCATCGGGGTTCATTCCCCTGGAGGTAGTTGGAGGCGTGGAGGGTGGGGCTGACACCCCTCCACCTCATGCACCTGCAGGCAATCGGGTTCCTGGGCAGCTAACTCCTTCCACTCCTCCAGCTTGTAGTGCTTGTGGATCGCAGTGAAGAGTGAGAACTGAGGGAAAAGGAGGATATGGGTTGTGACACTGAGCAGAGGGACACCCTTACCCTGACACCCCATCATAATGGAATGATCCACCAAGAAAAAAGATTCCCCTCCATAATGGAATTGCCCACAGGAACAGAGATATCCTTTCCCCCTCTCTCCCCCCCATGTAATGGAATAACCCACCAAGATGATATAATGGAAAGAGGAAAGAAAATTCTTCTCCCTGCTATAACGGAACAGCCCAAAATGATAGTCATGAACTCCCCTTCCTATAGTGGAAGATTCCAGGGGAGATCGTGATTGTTTACTGGCTGTGCACTTAATCAGGCAGTTTGCAATGCTTCTTCAGCAGGGGGCTGGAGGGGGCTGATTGGCTAAGCAATTAATCAAGTATATTTCAATGACCATGCAGCCCTGAGGGGAGGGAATCCCTAATGCTGATTGGCTGAGAAGTCGATCACATGGCTTATAAAGCTGCTACAGTGCTATAGGGAGATCCCTGATGCTGAATGGCTAGGGCAGTTAAGCATATGGTGTATGACCTGGGGGTGGGTAGGGGAGGGGAATCCCCAATGCTGATTGGCTGGGAAGAAGAACACATGGGGGTGTGGCTCTCCATTGCTGATCAGCTGGGGAATCAGTGATGTTGCTGCTACAGGAGACAGCGGGGGGATCCTTGGTCCATGTACCTTGCACAGGACTTTGGCCATCTCGAAGGTGCCCACGGTGTCCATGTTGGCAGCAATGATGGGGATACCACTATACGTCTGGTGCGAGTTGCGGAAAGTGAATGATCGGAGGAGATCCACCTATGCCAGAGAGGGAGAGAGATGCTAGCCAGGCTCCCAGAGGAGGATCCCTAGGGTGCACCATATCTGCCCCCAGACACTCAGGGATAGGCTGTGGGTCTCCCACCAGGCAGGCCTGGGGACTCCTAGGGAAGCAAGAGCCAGGCTGGGGCACTCACCTCGCTCCGGGATTTCAGGGTGCTGCGCTTGGGTCTCAGCAAGACATCCTTGAAATCCAGCTTGATGTTATTATCAATGTGCGGCATGGTGGGGGAGGCAGAGACTGTGGCTCAGGATAGGCTGGGGAGACTCCTCCACAATCCCAGAGGCCCCCACGGACTCCACTCCAGCCCTGGCACCCTGCCCTCAGTGCCTTACTGGGACTGGGGCGTGGGGCTCAGCAACCAGGCATCTGTCATGAATCCGGTGTGGCGCTCTGAAGGAGAAAGGCAGAAGGGTGACTGGCTAAAAATAAGACAAGCCCCCAGATCTGATGGCCCCACCTGAGGTTATTCCCCGTAGGCCTCGGACGCTGTGGGTCCTGGCTAAATGTGCTGGAGGACAAGTTGCCAGAGATCCTGGAGTGAGGTCACATCTAACTGTCCCACTTCTGGGTCCTTATTCCCACTTCATCCGCTGACCCCACCGTGACTTCCAACACCACTAACAACAGTTCCGCCTCGACACCCGACCCTCCTGAACCTCTGGCCCCACAGTGACCTCCAGCTAGTTCACGATTTCTGTCCCCCGGCATCATCTCGGCCACCACTGAAACCCCCGGCCAGGGCGCAGCCTCCACGTTGTGGCCTTCCACCTGTGACCTCTGACCCCACTGGAATGCCACCGTGACCTCTGACCCCACTGGAATGCCACCGTGACCTCTGACCCCGCCACCGCCTCCTTCCTGCAGCGCGAACTGTGACCCCCTCCCCGCTACTCGCCACCACGTGCACTCTGACCCCATCGTAACCTCTGACCCCATCACCGCCGTCTCAGCCTGGCCCAGCCCATCTTGCCCCGCGGGGCTGAGCCAGGGCGCTGACCCCACCCCGACCGCCCCGCGGACCCCAGACTGGCAACACCGGCTTAATTTTGTGGGGAGGCCACTTCCGGTGCGCCCCTCCCCCGCCACTTCCGGCGGTGGCTACCAGCGCCGCGGGCTGATCGAGGATGAACTTCCACGGCGCGCTCGCACCTCCGCACCCAAAGGTTCCCCCAGCGCCCCGCCCCTTCCCCGCGCGCGGTGCCTCATGGGAGGGGCGAGGGCGGCCGGCGAGACTACATCTCCCGTGAGGCGTCGGGGCAACAGCTGGGGAGCCCTTTTCTGCGCGCGGCGCCTCATGGGCAATGCAGTCCGGCCCCTTGCCGTTCTAAACGGGTGAATGGACGTAGCGGACTACAACTCCCATCATGCACCGGGAGGCGCCCCCTCGCCCTTTGCCCCTCCCGCGCTCTTAGTCCCGCCCAGCCGCTTTGCCTCACGGGAAAGTTAGTTCGGTCCCCCGTGGTGCTCAAGGGGTAACAGCTGTACCGGGACTACAACTCCCATCATGCACCGGGACAAGGGAGCTCCCATGGGCCTTTGCGCGTCCTGCGCGCCCCCCCCCCTTGTGTTCTGCGTTGCCCCATGGGAGGCACCGGGGCTGGTGCTGAGAGGACCACGGCTCCCATCGTGCAAAGCGGAGGAAGTGACGCCGGGGAGCGGGCCGCGCGCGCGGAGGCTGCTGGGTAAAAGCCTCCGAGCGGCTGGGCGCTGGGTTCTGGTTCCGGGTCAGAGGTGAGGCGCTGCCGGGCCACGATGCTGATCAAAGTGAAGGTGAGCAGGGTCCCGCCGCGGGGGCCGCCGGGAGATGGGGGCGCCGGGGGGGGGGCAGGGCAGTGAGCAAGAGTTGCTGCCCCAGAGCATCCTGGGATAGGGCTGCCCTGGTGCATGCCGGGAGCACAGGGCGGGTGCCCAGGGGACGGGCCTTGGGGCCGGGGGCTGCCGGGTGGGGGGGTCTCGGGGGAGGAGGTGCTGCCCCGGTGCATGACGGGAGTGTGGGTGCCCAAGGGCATTGTGGGAGCCGCTGCCGGTTCCGGGCCCGCCCTGCTCTGGCGCACGACGGGCGAGAGGCGCAGGGGCGCGGGGACAGCTCGGCTGCGCCGCGGGGGCCGGGAGCTGCTGCTAACCGGGGCTTCCGCTGCTGCTTCCAGACGCTGACCGGGAAGGAGATCGAGATCGACATTGAGCCCACAGACAAGGTACCTGCCCTGAGGCGCTGGGGGAGACCCCCTCCCATCCTCCCGGGGTCCAGCGTTCAGACCCGCCCCTCTAGCCCTTCCCTGCTCTCCTGGGGTCCAGCCCCTCTGTCCCAGGAGTCACTTGGGGATCTCTCCCAGCTGTCACCTCTCTCACTCATGCCCCAGGTGGAGCGGATAAAGGAGCGCGTGGAGGAGAAGGAGGGGATCCCACCCCAGCAGCAGCGTCTCATCTACAGCGGCAAGCAGATGTGAGTGGGGAGAGGGGTGGGATGGTGTCTGCAACCCAGGGGCATTCTGGGATATCTGAAATGTAGCATGCCCTGGTGCACTGTGGGATAGGTCCTGCTCCCAGTGCCAGCAGAACGTTCCCTACCTAAGGCATTATGGGATAGAATCCAGGCATTCTGGCTCCCAATCCCCTGTGCTCTAACCACTAGACCCCACTCCCCTCCCAGAGCTTGGAGCAGAACCCAGGCGTCCTGGCTACCAGCCTTCTCCGTTAGCAGCAGCTTTGCTGGTGCTTAAACTGAGTGCTGTGCCAGCCTGTCTGCCTCCCCCGCCAACCCCTCCAGGCTCTGC
This sequence comes from Chelonoidis abingdonii, assembly GCF_003597395.2. Taxonomy (NCBI): domain Eukaryota; kingdom Metazoa; phylum Chordata; order Testudines; family Testudinidae; genus Chelonoidis; species Chelonoidis abingdonii. Next base: position 6,226 of record NW_027424281.1, read on the forward strand.
CCATCTGGCCCTCCCTGGCAGGTGCTGCCCATCCCCCAGGCCCCCTGGTGGAGTCTCTTGGCAGAGACAGAGGCCCTGGGAGGGGGCTGGCCCACCTGAGGATGCACCCGTGGTCCCTGCACAGAGCTGGTTCTAGGGGCACAGACCAGCTTTCCCCAGCCATCAAGCCTTTGGCATGGCCAGTTCCTGGCAGGGAGATGCCCCGGGTGCGCTCGCAGAGGGTCTCTCCCCATTTGGGTACCCCGGGAATGTTCTGCCGTGTATATCCCCATGGGCGCTGGGCCGGATGTCGCCGCTGGGCGATGGGCACCATTGCGTGGCATGGACGGGAATGTCCATGCTCAGGCTGGTAAAATCCCCTTTTCTGCCAGGCGGTGGCCCGCTGCCTCGGGTGTGCATTGGCAGCACACATGGGGACCGGTGCGTTCGGGGCCTGCACCATCCCACGGCTCTTGGGTCACTAGGGGTTACAGGGCACCTGACAAGGGGCTGTTGGGTGGAATGCCCTTCGCCAGCTGGCATAAAGGGCTGTGGGGGCTGCCCCCACTCCCCTGGGGTAGAACCCAGGAGTCCTGGCTCCCAGCCTCCTCCCTTGCCCCCCACTAGACCCTGCTCCCCCCTCCCCCCCCAGAGTCCTGGCCCCACTGCCACGGCAGGCAGCTGTGTGGTGGCTCCGCATGGCTCATGCCCCCTCTGTCTTTGTCTCCCTCCGTCTGCCCCACAGGAACGACGAGAAGACAGCGGCCGACTACAAGATCCAGGGCGGCTCTGTCCTCCACCTGGTCTTGGCTCTGCGAGGGGGGCAGCTACGGTGATGGGACCCCCCCGCTGGAGCAACAGAGCCCCCCACACGCACCCCCTGCTCTGCTAGCACTGTCTGGATGGCTGCTTACCCCTCCCCCATGGACTCTCAGTGGGGGTGGCTGTCCGTGGGGGGCTGGGCTGGCGCTCGGGGGTCCCCGTTGGTGTCTTGTTCCGTATGTTTGGATCACTGAGTGTTAATAAAGGTGTCTCAGTGTAGCAGAGTGTGGAGATGCGGCTGCTTCTGGGGTGGGGTGGTTATAGGGGGACCCTTTGCCCAGCATTGAGATGCAGCTGCTGGTGTGGGGAATGGGTGCAGGTATTTGGGGACCTGGCACTGAGATGTGGCCCCTCCAAGGGGGGGCAGGGGCTGGTTATACAGTGAGATCCACTGAGAGGGGGCCTGTCTGGGGTGGGCGCAAGGGCTGGTTATTTGGGGACCCAGCGTGCCAGATGAAGTGGGTCCACAGGCTGTGGCCCACCCAGTTTTTACCCCCGTAAGGGCAAGCCATGGGGAGGAGGGGGTGTGGAGGAGTCAGCGGGGGGCAGGGACTGGCAGTGAAGAGACAGTGTGGAGAGGTAGGGCCTCCTGTGTTAGGGAGCTTCCCTCACTCCTGCGGGGACGCCTCGCCTGGCCCTGACATGCAGCTGGCTCGGGGCGGTGGGCTGCGAGGGCTGGTTACACAAGAACCCCTCGCCTGGCCCTGACATGCAGCTGGCTCGGGGCGGTGGGCTGCGAGGGCTGGTTACACAAGAACCCCTCGCCTGGCCCTGACATGCAGCTGGCTCAGGGGAGCTGGTTACACAGGAACCCCTCACCCAGTGCTGAGATGCAGCTGGCTCTGGGGTGGGGGCTGGTTACACGGGGACCCCTCACCCGGCGCTGAGATGCGGCTGGCTCGTGGGGGGGGGCTGGTTACACGGGGACCCCTCACCCGGCGCTGAGATGCGGCTGGCTCGCGGGGGGGCGGGGGCTGGTTACACGGGGACCCCTCACCCGGCGCTGAGATGCGGCTGGCTCGTGGGGGGGGGCTGGTTACACGGGGACCCCTCACCCGGCGCTGAGATGCGGCTGGCTCGCGGGGGGGCGGGGGCTGGTTACACGGGGACCCCTCACCCGGCGCTGAGATGCAGCTGACTCTGGTGTGGGTCTGCACCGGCTCTTTGGCTCTGTGTCCCGGCACGGGCGGGGTTAACTGCAGAGCGGCCTGTCTAGCCTGCGTCTCTACGGCCCAACACGTGGGGCGCAGCCAGGCGTAGCCCCGCGATCAGCCGGGCCAGCCCCATCCAGCTCAGAAACTCCCTGTTCCCTCCCCCCGTTAGGGGCGCGATGTGCCACCTCCCGGGGCTGGTGGTGTTTGACCTGGGTGAGTTTGGGGCACGGGGGGATCAAGGGTCCGTGGGATCGAACCGGGACCTCTGGAGCTTAGTGCTGGGACAGACCCCCCACCTTCCCCAGGTGTGTGGCTCACACCTGCCCACCGACTCGGGCTGAGATGCTGGGGGTGGGGCAGAGCGCAGGTTTCGGGGCGGGGTCTTCCCACTGTCCTGCGTTTGGGTCCGGCTCTGGGTGAGTTTGGGGCAGTGAGGGGGGCGACTGGAGAGTTTGGGGTGATCTGGGTGGGGATCCCCAGAGACTGGGCTGGGATGCGGGGGGGGGAGAGTGTGGGGCCACCCCCCAGGGGGGCGGTTGCTGGGTGGGGGTCACCAGGGGGGTCTGGACTCCGTGTCCCCAGAGACTGGGCTGGGATGCTTGGGGGACAATGTGGGGCCACCCCCCAGCGGGGTGGTTGCTGGGTGGGTGTCACTAGGGGGGTCTGGACTCCGTGTCCCCAGAGACTGGGCTGGGATGCTTGGGGGACAATGTGGGGCCACCCCCCAGCGGGGTGGTTGCTGGGTGGGGGTCACCAGGGGGGTCCGGGCTCTGTGTCCCCAGAGACTGGGCTGGGATGCTGGGGGGACAGTGTGGGGCCACCCCCTAGAGGGGCGGTTGCTGGGTGGGGGTCGCCGTGGGGGTCTGAGCTCCGTGTCCCCAGAGACTGGGCTGGGATGCCGAGGGGACAGTGTGGGGCCACCCCCTAGAGGGGCGGTTGCTGGGTGGGGTCTCCCCACAGTGCTCGGTTTGGGGGGTCTCCGGGGGGGGTAACGTCTCTCCTTTCTTGTTGCAGATTACACCCTGTGGCCCTTCTGGGTCGACACCCACGTGGACCCCCCCTTCCACCGGGACAGGTGGGAGGGGTAACATGGGGAGGGGACGGGGGGAACAGCAGTTGGCCTAAGAGGGAGGACTGTAGGGGTAAGATGGGGCAGGGGCCAGGCGCTATAGGATGGGGCTATAGGGGGTGGGGAGCGATAAGGGAGGGCTATGGGGGGTCAGGGGAGGGGCTATAGGGGATCAGGGCTATGGGGGTCAGAGCGGAGGGGGTATGGGGCTATAGGGGGTCAGAGGAGGCTATGGGAGCTATAGGGGGTTGAGAGGGGGCTACAGGGGAGCGGGGCTAAGAGGGTCAGAGGGGTGGGGCTATAGGGGATATGGGACTGTAGGGGGTCAGAGGAGGCCATGGTGGCTATAGGGGGTCAGGGGAGGGGCTATAGGGGATATGGGGCTATAGGGGATCAGAGAGGCTATGAGGGCTATTGGGTGGGTCAGGGGAGGGGCTATAGGGGATTGGGGCTATAGGGGATCAAAGGAGGCTATAGGGAAGGGCTCTACCAAATTTAGGGTCCATTGTGGTCAGTTTCACAGTCAGGATTTTAACAATCGTCAGTTTCATGATCTGAGCTCCTGACATCTGAAATGTCCCCTGCGGTGAGCAGGGGCGTCCTGACCCAAAAGGGGGCTGTTGGGGGGGTCACAAAGTTAGTGGGGGTGGGTTGCGCTGTTGCCATTCTTATTTCTGTGCTGCTGCTGGTGGCGACGCTCCAGGCCAGCAGCCCCCACCCCTCACAGCCCCTTTAGGGTTGGGACCCCCGGGGGGGAGAAAGGTTCCCCCCACCCCCCATTAAATCTGCACAGGGAAAGCACACGAAAGACCAGCTTCCACGGGGGAGACCGGACTTCACAGTCCGTGACCCCCTGAATTTGGTAGGGTCCTAGCTGGAGGGGCCCGAGAGGTTTGGGGAAGGAGCTATAGTGAGTCAGTGGAGGTTATGGGGGTTGAAGGGGCTATAGGGGATTAGGGGTTATAAGGGAGGGATATATGTGCCCAGGGAGGGCTTATAGGAGGTCAGAGGAGTTTATGAGGGCTATAGGGGGTTGGGTAAAGGGCTATGGGGTCAGAGGGGAGGGGCTATAGGGAGTCAGAGGAGGTTATATGGGGCCATAGGGGGTTGGAGGAGTCGGGTAACCCTGTCTGCCCCCAGGGCTGGCTCAGTGCTGGATGCCCACGGCCGCCCCGTCCGCCTGTACCCCGAGGTGCCGGCTGTGCTGGAGCGACTGCAGGGCCTGGGCGTCCCCATGGCAGCCGCCTCCCGGTGAGTGTCTGACCCCTGCCCCCCACACCCTCCACCACCCCACCCCCCTGACTGCCCACTCCCCCCAGGACGGGCGAGATCCGTGGCGCCACCCAGCTGCTGGAGCTCTTCGGCGTGCGCCGCTTCCTGTGCCGTGTGGAGATCTACCCCGGGGGAAAGAGCACCCACTTCCACAGGTACCCCTGAACCCCCAAATCCTCACCTCCACTTCCACAGGTACCCCTGAACCCCCAAATCCCCACCCTCACTTCCACAGGTACCCACTGCACCCCTGAACCCCGGCACCCCCAAATCCCCAGCCCCCACTTCCACAGGTACCCACTGCACCCCCAAACCCTGACACCCCAACTTCTACAGGTACCCACTGCATCCCCAAACCCCCACCCCCACTTGCACAGGTACCCACTGTACCCACAAAGCCCAGCACCCACAAACTTTCCACCCCCCACTTATCCACTGCACTCCTGGCACCCCCAACCCCCCACTTCCACAGGTACCCCCTGCACCCCTAAACCCCACTTCCCCTTCTGAGATCCAGCCTAGGGGGAAGAGTGCTCACTTCCCCAAGTAACCCCCCAGCCCCAACCCTCACTGCCCCCTGACCCCCATACTGCCAGCCCTGAATCTGCCCCTCCCCTCCAGGCTGCAGCAGGACACCGGGGTCCCCTTCGCCCAGATGCTGTTCTTCGACGACGAGGAGCGCAACATCCGGGACGTCAGCAAGCTAGGTACCGGGGGGCTCAGATCCCCCCTGGGGGAGGGCCCAGCCCTCCTGGGCAGGACTCCCCTGCCAGCCCCACATGGGTGAATGTTGGGAGAGGGTCCACGGAGGGAATGGGGAGAGGGGTCAGGGACTGAGATGTTGCGGGGGGAGGGGAGCAAATGGAGAGGAGGGGGGGATGAATGGTGGGGGTCATCCCCTCTCTCTTCTGCCCCCCAGGTGTCACCTGCGTCCTGGTCCCTGATGGAATGACCCAGGCGCTCCTCACCCAGGGGCTGGAGGCCTTCGCTCGCTCCTGACCCCCCCACCATACCCCCCCGCCAAGGGCAGAATAAACTCCAGAGTGACTGAGCCTCTGTCTCCCTCTGTGTGTGCAAGGGGGGATAACAGCCGACTACAACTGCAGGCATGGGGTGGGGGGGGTGGGATCAGAAACCGATAACAACCTACTACTGCTGTGTGTGTGAGGGAGAGAGAGGGAGAGAGAACAACCTACTACTGCTGTGTGTGTGAGAGAGAGGGAGAGAGAACAACCTACTACTGCTGTGTGTGTGGGAGAGAGGGAGAGAGAACAACCTACTACTGCTGTGTGTGTGGGAGAGAGAGGGAGAGGGAGAGAGAACAATCTACTACTGCTGTGTGTGTGAGAGAGAGAAAGAGGGAGAGAGAACAACCTACTACTGCTGTGTGTGTGAGAGAGAGGGAGAGAGAACAACCTACTACTGCTGTGTGTGTGAGAGAGAGAGGGAGAGAGAACAACCTACTACTGCTGTGTGTGTGAGAAAGGGAGAGGGAGAGAAAACAACCTACTACTGCTTACTGCTGTAGTGTGATCCGAGAAGAGGGTATAAGGGGAGGTAGAGCAACGAACCACTACCTGTGTGTGGAGCCCAGAGATAGGGAATGAGGGAAAGAAGAACAATTCTCCCCTGCTGTGTGTAGAGAGAGAGAGGGATGAGAAGACAACCACTACTGCGGTGTGTGGGAAGTGAGAACCCGTGTAGAGAGAGGAGACGGAGAGAGAACAATCCTACTACGTGTGGTGGAGATGAGAGAGAGAGGAGAGGAACAACCTACTACTTGCTGTGTGGTGTGAGAGAAAGGGGAGAGAGAAACAACCTACACGCATGGTGGTGAGATGGGAAGAAAACAACCTATACGCTGTCGTGTGTGAGAAGCGGAGAGAGAACAAACCTACTACTTTGGCTGTGTGTGCGAAGAGAGAGAGAGAGGAACAAACTAACCTACTGCTGTGTGTGAATGAGAGGAGAGGGAGAAGAGAACACAACCTTACTACTGCTGGTGTGTGAAGAGAAGACGGGAGAGGAGAGAAGAACAACCTACACGCTCTGAGTGTGTAGGAGAGAAGGGAGAGGATAGAAGCATAACCTACGTACTTGCTTGTGTGGAGAGAGAGAGGGAGGGAGAGGGAGAGAGAACACCACTACTGAGCTGCTCTGTGGTCGTGAGAAGAGGGAGAGCGAGAGAGAAACAACCTATACTGCTGTGTGTGTGAGAGAGAGGAGAGGGAGAGAAAATAGAACATAAATAAAGGCAGGGAGGGAGAGGGACGAGAGAACCTACATATGATGTGGGTGTGAAGGGAGAGGAGAGAGAACAACCTAATAACTAGCTCTGTGTGGAGAGAGAGGAGGGAGGGGGAGAGAAACAACCTACATGCTGTTGGAACGAGATGGAGGAACCCTTACGCTGTGTGTGTTGGAGAGAGAGGGAGAGAGAACAACCTACTACGCTGTGGTGTGTGAGGAGAGAGAACCTAGACTGTTGTGTTTGGGTAAGAGAGAGACAACCTACTACGCTGTGTGGTGAGAGGGAGAGAGAGGTGAGGGAACAACCTATATGCCTGTGTTGTGTGAGGAAAAGGGAGAGGGACGAGAGACAACCTACTACTGCTTGTGTGTGTGAGAAGAGGAGAGATGAGGACACCTTTCTATGTGTTGTGGTGTGAGAAGAGGGAGAGGGAGAGAGAACAACCTAACTCTGCTGTTGTGTTAGAGAAGGAGAGAGGAGAGAAACACCTATACTGCTGTTGTGGAGAGAGAGGAGAGAGGGAGGGAGAGAGAACAACTACTGAGCTGTGTGTGTGTGAGAGAGAGAGAACATGACTGGTGTAGGAGAGGGGAGAAGGGGAGAAGACAACCTACTCTTGGGTGTGGTGAGCGGAGAGAGAACCTAGTACTGTGTGTTTGATGTGTAAAGAGAGAGCGTGAGAAACAACCTAGTACTGCTGTGTTGAAGAGAGAGAGGAGGGAGGAGAGAGAACTAAACCACACTGCTGTGTGTTGAGAAGGGAGGGAGAGAGAACAACCTATGACTGCTGTGTGTGTGTTGAAGAGAGAGCGGAGGGCGTCTTATTCTGGTCACAGCGCACAATGGGCAGAGAGACTATCTTCATCCACCATGTTGGCTGCTCACTTCATGACATGTTGTTGGAGAGAGGCGAGAGGAGAGACACCTTGACTATGCTGTTTCCTACTACGGCTTGTGGTGTGTGAGAGAGGGAGGAGAGAACAGCTCGGTATTGCGTGGTGTGTGCCGGAGAGGGAGTGGAGGGTGGGGAACCTATAGTGCCTGTGGGTTGTGCGAGTGAGGAGGGGACGAGAGAAAACCTACTACTGCTTGTGTGTGAGAGAGAGGGGAGAGAACAACCTTTGCTGTTGTGGGTGTGAGAGAGAGGAGAGGATGGAGAGAGAGAAACAACCTACTACTGCTGTTGTTGTGAGAGAGAGAGGAGAGAGGGAGAGAGAACAACCTTATGCTTTGTGAGAGAGAGGGGAGGAGAGGAGAGAGAACACTACTATGCTGGTGTGTTGTGAGAGAGAGAACCTAGTACTGTGTTTGAGGAGAGGGGAGGAGGGGAGAGAGAACAACCTCACTGCTTGTGTGAGAGAGGATGAGCGGAGAGAGAACAACCTATTACCGTGTTTGAGGTGGGAGAGAGAACAACCTACTACGCGTGTGGTGTGTGAGTGAGAGAACCTTAGGTACTGTGGGTGTATTAGATACTACCATGTAGGGGAGACACACCTACACTGCTGTGTGGTGGTAGACGGTGGAGGTACGATAACAGCCTCTTACTGGCTGGTGGTGTGTTAGTGAGAATATGTGTGTTTGTGTGTAGAGAGAGAACAACTACTATCGACTGGAAGAGGGTGTCAAGGGACGCAACAACCGAGCGACCGCTGTGTTGTTGCATGTGCTGAGTGAGATAACTACTACTGCCTTGCTGGCTGTCGGGTGGGGCTGTCCCTGCCCCGGCTCGCCCCCTGTTCCTCCCTGGGCCAGCCCTCTTCTGGTATCCACATGCCCAGGTTCGAGCCCAGGCAAAGCTGTAGGGAGAGGGAGATACCAACCTACTGCGCCAGCAGTTTGCTGTGCTGGCCCTGGGCTAGATCCTGTAGGGCCCTGAATCGCCCCCCCCCACCTCCATCTTCCTACTTGACTTGAACTTTGTGGGGGGCGTGCATTCCCCAAACTCTGGGTGTTGGGTGCCGTGGAGTGTGAAGAGCTAAGGGGCGGCGCTGGGAGCATGAGAGAAGTCTGGCCCAAAGATTGAAGGTGGGAGGCTGGCACCCCAAACCCCCAAGATTGGCAAGGGGATCCCTTCTAGGTTTGAACTTCAGGGGGGCCTGTGCTCCCCAAAGGATATCTCACTGCAACCACTCTCCAGGGCTCACAAGTTCTGAGGGTTCAGCCCCTCTTTTCTAGTGCCTTGAATCAGCGACCAAATTATAAAGGTGAACATAGAGTGGCTTTCTTGACCCCTGGGCACGTGCCCAGGTCCCCCCACTGAGCCCCTTCTCTGCCCCCAGCTCTCCACACTGCAACCATAGATTTGGGGCTTTCTTATTTGGGGTTCAGTCCCCGTTCCTCCGCCAGCTTCACCAGCGTCGGTGGGTCCAACTGCCCCCCCTCGCTTCTTCTCACTCTGGGCGTGGCAGGAGGGGTCCTGGGCAGCACCCCGCCCCCCCGCCACGCACACCCAGGCCGCTCCACGGCCCGCAGCTCGGTCTGGGGGCCTGCTCGTCTTCGGAAACGCAAGGACCACGGCATCTGCAGCAGGTCCAGGCACCGTGGGGGCGCCGGGTCGGCCGGGTCACAGGCAAGCCGGTGCACACGGTCGATGGAGGTCAAGTGAGCTTAAGGGGTCCCGCTGCCTGCCCAGCCCCCGGGGTCGTCTTGCCCCTCACTGGGCCTAGCCCGCTCTTGACCCCTCCCCCCCAGCCCCCATGAGCTATTTCACCCTTTCCTGCCTCTTCCGAGTGCGCCGGCCCTCTCCCACGATGCGCCCAGCCTCCTCATTGCACGACCCCACGGCCTCATGCCCCCTCACTGGGTCAGAGACCGTCAATGGCACCACAACCCCCCCCCTCCCGATCTGGTCAGTCCCCCCCATGGTCTCACTTACTCCATGGGGGCCCGTAGCACTATGATCCAGCAAGCCACGCCAAACACTGCCCAGCCCCCGATCACCCAGCCCAATCAGCCACCGCTGCGGTTGCCCCTCAGCAGTGCCCGCCCCTCAGTAATCCACCTACCCCGCCATCTCTGCCCAGCCCCCAATGTACATACTGCCACCACACGTTGCCGCCCCCAGCGCCTCTGCTGGCCTAGCTCCCGTGACTCCCTGCGGGCCATGCAGTGCCCCTGCGGCCTGAGCCCAACTGCGAACGCCTCGGGACAGTGGCGTGGCTGGGGGGAAGACCGCCTCCTGTCGGGGTCTCCCGGCAGCAGGCGCTTGAGGTTGTGTCGTCGAAGGGCAGTGTGGCCACGGCCAGCGTGTAAGGATCACGCCCAGCTCAGGTTGTCGCCAGGAAGGGTTGTAGGGCCCCAGCAGGACTCGGGCAGCGGTAGCGGACGCTGCCGCAAGTAGGTCTGGCTTAGGGGCTGGCGCGCGCAGCCGGGCTGGGTAGAGGGGCTGGGGTGGGCTGTGTCTGCTGACACAGCTGCTTGGAGAAGCGAAGTCCGAGATTTCCACGTCTCTCGCTGTCTGTGGTCTGCGCGGTTGTGTCCGCAGCTTCAGGTCCTGCGGGACGGGCGGGGTGGGCGCGTGCGGGGCTGACCCTGGGGGGGCGCCGGGGATGGGGCGCGGGGCTGTTCCCCTCCGGGGGGCGCCGGAGATGGGGCGTGGGGCCGTTCCCCTCTAAGGGGCGCCGGCTCTGATCCGGTCGCAGAGCAGGGGCATGGGGCACGGGGCCGTTCCCCTCCGGAGCGCGCCGGAGATGGGGCACGGGGCTGTTCTCCTTCAGGGGGGCACTGGGGATGGGGCGCGGGGCTGTTCTCCTTCAGGGGGGCGCCAGGGATGGGGCACGGGGCCGTTCCCCTCTAAGGGGCGCCGGCTCTGATCCGGCCGCAGGGCACAGACTGGCTGGCTCGGGGCATGGGGCGCGGGGCCGTTCCCCTCTAGGGGCACTGGCTCGTGGTGCTCAGTGGATGGGGGCCCCCAGGGGTCTGCGGGTCCCCCCGAAGGCGTGTGGGGCGCCCCTGGGGAAGCCTGCGGAGTGCTCAGTGGCCTGGCTGGGGCTTGAGGGGCAGATCCAAGAGGTGGGATGCAACGTGACTGGGACTCAGGGCTGGGGAGCTCTGGGGTGAGGCCCCCGGGGGGGGCAGCCTTACCCAGCTGGGGTGGGGGCCGCTTGGCTTTATGGTGGTGCCTGGGTGAGAGTCTATTTCCCCCCCACCCCCGCCACCTTGGGCCTCGAGCCACGTGTGGCACAGGGGGCAGAGTGGAAACTGGTAAACTGAGGCACGCTCCGCTCACAGTGAGGCTGGAGGTGGCAGAGGGCACCGGGAAAGGCGAGGGCACTGCGGGCTGGCGGTGCCAGGGGAAGGGAATGGCCCAGCCCCCAGTGGAGCCGGGCCCACTGTAATTCCCCAGGGGCGACGGGCGCCCCCTAGTGGCGGCTCGGCCCCTCACCGGTGCACGATGCCCTTGCTGTGCAGATAGGCCACGCCCAGGGTGAGCTGCGCGAACCAGCGGCCGGCCAGGGGCTCAGCGCAGGGCCCCGAGTTCTGGACCCACTCCAGGATGTCGCCGCCGGGCGCCAGCTCCATGATGATGTAATGGCGCGAGGTGGTCTCGATGGCCTGGTAGAAGGTGATCAGGTACTTGTGGTGCAGGCCCTTCATCACCTGCGGGCAGCGAGGGGTTAACGGCGCCCGCCTGCCCCCCGGCCTGCCCCCTGCCCCACAGCGCCCCCTGCTGATTCCATTGGCCTGCCCCACAGCGCCCCCTGCTGATCCCCCCAGCCTGCCCCCTGCCCCCCCTTCCTCTGCCCCCT
>NW_027424281.1:18022-20619 GCF_003597395.2 Chelonoidis abingdonii
CCCCCTGCCTGGCCCACCCACCCCACGGCGCTCCCTAGCCACCTGGATCTCACGGGGCAGGAATTTGTTGAGATAGTCCTCGGACGCCTTCTTCTTGGAGATGATTTTGATGGCCACCTTGGCCTTCTGCTTGGTGAAATAGGCCTCGTAGACCGTGCCGTAGGAGCCGTGGCCAATGACCTTGCCCAGCTGGTAGCCGTATTGGTCCATGACGGACAGGTAGGGGGCCGAGGGGGCCGTCTCCACCATGGCAGCCTCTCGCCCCTCCGAGGGGACTGGGGGGCTCTGTGCGTCCGGTGCCAGAGAGTCGCCCCTCTGGGGCAGGTCAGGCGGTTAGATCCTAGCTGGGACCCCCAATGAAACCCCTGGCCCCCAGTGGGGCTGGGGCTCCAATGAGCCAACCCTGGGACTCTGACCCACTTAACCCCCCTCATAGGTCTGTGACCCCCAGGAACCCTCCCACTCCCCACTGAAGCTGTGACCCCCAAGAACTGCTCTGGCTTTCCCTGACTCCCCACTGGGGCTGTGACCCCCAAAAACTACCCTGGCCCCCTTGGCTCCCCACTGTGACCCCCAAGACCTGCCCTGGCTTTCCCCGATTCCCCACTGGGGCTGTGACTCCCAAGAACTACCCTGGCTTCCCCCGGCTCCCCACTGAAGCTGTGACACCCCCCGCAAGAACTTCCCTGGCCTCCCCTGACTCCCTGCTGGAGCTGTAACCCCACAAGAACTGCCCTGACCTCCCCCGACTCCCCATTGGAGCTGTGACCCCCCAATAACTGCCCTGGCCCCCCCAGCTCCCCACTGTGACCCCCCACGAACTGCCCTGGCCTCCCCTGGCTCCCCACTGGGGTCTGTGACCCCAAAGAACTGCCCTGCCCCCCCGGCTCCCCACTGTGACCCCCAAGAACTGCCCTGGCCTCCCCTGGCTCCCCACTGGGGGCTGTGACCCCCCAAGAACTGCCCTGGCCTCCCCCGGCTCCCCACTGGGGGCTGTGACCCCCCAAGAACTGCCCTGCCCCCTCCTGCTCCCTGCTGGGGCTTTGACCCCACTGACCTCCCCTCACCTGCTTCACTCTGTCCCCCGACCTGGTGACCAGAATCGCCCCCCGACTCCAAGGTTCCGCCAGCATCACCCCAGTGTTCTGCCGGCCCCCATTGGCCGATGCCCGTTACCGGGGATACCGGGGGGGTGTTCCACATTGGGGGTGGCCACAGAGGCATTGAGGGGGCCTCAGCATTTGGGGGATACTGGGATTTGGGGGGACACTGCAGAGGTTTTTCTTTGCACGGGGCAGTGGGGCCTTGTTTGGGGATCACGGGGAAATCTGGGGGACAGTGGAGCATTTGGGAACTTATTTGGGGAACCACAAAAAAACCCACATTTCTGGGGAGCCACTGAGGCAGTGGAGGGACACTAAGGAGTTTGGAGGGGTCTTAAGTTGAGGAAGTAATGGGACATCTGAAGGGCTCATAAAGGGGGTCTCAATTTGGGGAAGCACTGAGAAATTGGGGTTCCTTATATGGGGGCCACTGTTGTATTTGTGTCTCTTACTTTGGAGGGCAGTGAGGTTTTGGGGGCATTTGGAGGTCTCAATACGGGGGTCCATGGGGCTCAACTTTGGGGAAATTGGGTGTCCTTATACAGGGGGCACTGTGGTATTTGTGGGTCTGAATTTGGGGGGCACTGGGGTTTTGGGGTCTCTTAATTTGGGAACATGGGAATCAACTTGAGGGAAACTCAGAAATTGGGTTATTTTGGGGGCCATTGGGATTTTGGGGGGCAATTTGGGGGTCACTGAGAAATTGGGGGCCCTTATATGATATTTGGGGCTCTGAATTGGGGGGGCACTGGGGTTTTGGGGTCTCTTAATTTGGGGACATGGAGATCAACTTGAGGGAAACTCAGGAAATGGGTTGTTTTGGGGGCCCTTGGGATTTTGGGAGTTCAATTTGGGGGCCACTGAGAAATTGGGGGTTACATTGGGGCCAAGATGGAATTTCGGGCTCTTAATTTGTAGGATAATGGGGTCTGTAGGGGACCGTTATATGGGGGAGGCCAGCTGCCCCCTCCCCATTTGCTGCCCCGCACCCCCTAACATTGACGCTCCTGGAAACAGCTGCCTGGCCCTTTAAGAACCTGCTCGCCGGCGGGCCCGGGCCCTCTCAGGCGCCGGATGCGCGTCACGCTGTGGGCACGAAGCCCCCCAGGGGCGCTGAGGGCGGAAGTAGGGGACGGACGTGGCTCGGGCTGCCTTGGCGATCGCCTGAAGGACCCCGACGCGTTTTGGTCCCTGGCTCCGCCCAGGGAGGGACCCCTGTGGTGGGGGCTGCGCGCCCTGTTGGTGCGAGTTTGGGGGAGGCGGCCTGGTGGGCCGGGCGGCGGCGGGGAGCGGAGCTGGGGGACCCGAGAATCAGGCACCGGGTGGGACGCTCTGGAGCCGCGAGGCCCCCAGGCTGGGTGCAGTTGTCTGGCTGTTTGCCTGCTGCTAGGGATACCCGCTGCCGGGCGCGGGGCCACGGGACCCTCCAGGCGGCAGGCGCGGCCCGGGCAGCCTCTGGTCAGTGGGGGCGGGGCGGGAGGACCCCGGGCGGGG
>NW_027424282.1:0-82660 GCF_003597395.2 Chelonoidis abingdonii
ACTCCTGGACTCTGAGAATCTCTACCTAAGTGTAACCCTTTGCATCTCCTATCCTTCCCAATGCAGAACCTCTAGGCTCCAAGAAGACTCTACAGACCTTGGGAGTACTGCACCACCAGGGCTGCAGGAAGAGGAATTCAGACGAGAGTTAACTAGTGCCTCTTTGATGAGTAAACCACTCCTCTTCACTCCCAAGCACCCCATGCAGATTCCCAATGGGGTAGTTCTACGATCTGCAGCAGCAGGGTTCCCCTGCAGTGGTACTGCGGAAATAGTGTTTAGGAAAATCAAGAATTACCCATAACCAATGCCTTTCTTACGGTGGAGTTAACATTGATTTAATATCAGTAATTTAAAAGTGGAAAAAATAAAAAAAAAATTATTAATTATTATTATTTTCCTTCCATTTCCAGGTATATTTTAAGGACACAAAATGGAGCAGAAGAACCTCACTGCCACAGTGACAGAATTTGTCCTCTTGGGCCTCACTCAAAGTCCTGTGCTGCAGCGATTCCTCTTCGTCATCTTTTCCGTACTCTACCTGACAACCTGGCTGGGTAACTTCATCATTATCACCACCGTGATCTCCAACCACCGACTCTACACCCCGATGTACTTCCTGCTGGCCAACCTAGCTTTCATAGATATTAGTGATCCTACAGTCAATGTGCCGAAGATGCTGTTGGGTCTCCTCTCCCAGCACAAAACCATCTCATTCAATGAGTGCATCCTCCAGATGTTCTTCTTCCACTTCATTGCCAGTGCTATGGTCTTTTTACTAGTGGTGATGGCTGCCGATAGGTACGTGGCCATCCATAAACCATTGCAATACTTGACTATTATGAACCGGGGTGTGTGTGTGCGGTTAGTGGCAGGCACATGGATGGGTGGTTTGGCTCACTCTGCTATTCAGATTGGACTGGTCCTCCAGTTACCGTTCTGTGGGTCAAATGTCCTGGACAATTTCTACTGTGATATCCCACAAGTAGTCAAACGGGCCTGGGCCGACACCTACCTGTTCGAGTTGCTTATGGTCTCCCAAAGTGGAGTACTTGCCATAATTATCTTCATCCTCCTGCTCATTTCATACACTATCATCTTAGTCAAGATAAGGACACACTCAAGGAAGAAGCAAAAACTCTCTCCACCTGCGGAATGCAGATCATGGTTCTGTGTTTAATATTTTCCTAGCATCTTAATCTACGCTCGACCCTTCGGAATTCCCCATAGACAAGGTGGTCTCTGTCCTTACATTATAATCAGCCCAATGCTGAACCCTATAATCTACACACTGAGGAAACTGAGATGAAGAAGGCTATCAGGAGACTGATGAGCGAGAATTCTCTTCTCGGGAGGGAAATGAAGACGTAATTTTTTTTTAATTACACTTTTTAAAATTTGTTTTTATCAAGTTTCATGAACTTGTTGCACGTGTTAACAAATCTTATTCAGAATCTGTGTTTGTTCCTGTATAAGAGTGTCACTCATGTGCTTTTAGTTCTATCATTAATGTAATGGAAGAGTGTATTTACTTTTTATGGTAGTACTAGAGGCCAGGGCCCATTGTGCTGGATACGGTAGAAATCTCTGTCCCTTAAGCTTACAATCCAAGGGCTATCATTCCTACCTGAAACTTTCTTAACACAAAGCTAAAGCTGACTGTCTGCCTTTACCGCTAGAAAGTCAAATGCGCTATACTTAAACCTCTGAGAATCAGGAAATACAACCCCATAACCTTAACTCTGCCCCTGGAAGCTGGCAAGAGCCACTGGGGATATTCTGTAAGCATAGTTCAGTCAGGCTGCTCATAAGAAGTAACCACAAAGAATGACTAACAAAGGTACCCTTTTATCTGGTGTGGGTTGTCCCACAGATTTAATCTACTATTATCATTATTGTGCTGATCCCAAGTGTATGTCTTCCTCGCAGTTAAGAGTGAGCCTCTCAGCCCAAGTAGACAGACTAGTGGCTAGAAACAGCTGTGTGACTTGTGACATCAAAAGATGCTCAGGCTATCCACCTGAGCTCAGACCCAGGGATCTCTTACAATTCCTTGCTTCCAGACTATTGTGACTATTGATTCCACTGGCCAATTGCTAGTGGATGATGATCTGTGTTTTTGTTATCATTACAGTATCTCAGTGAGCATTCAAGAACTAAGGTTTAAATGAAAAGAAACCCAGCATTTTAAAGTACAGAAAATAACTCAAAAGACCTATTTAGGTCTTGCAGGATCAGAGCCTTAGATTGTCAGCTCTTCATGGCAGGCCACTGTTCTTTTTTCCCTTTTTTACAGTCCTACACAATGGTCCTGTTGCAGTACAAATATAAAAAGAAAAGAATGGACAGACAGACAGATGGGGAAGAAAGAAGAAAAGAAGAAAGAAAAGAGAAGAAGAAAGAAAGAGGGTATGTGTCAAAATGTGTGGTGTGAGACAGAATGAGATGGAATTTGTTTGCCCTGAAGATTCGCTCACTCAGACAAGGGCTGTGTCCAACAGTCTCATGTCCCCCAGTCACCCAACAGCTACTGCATTCTCAGATTTACAGATCTAAATTGAGATGACCTAATGTGGTATGTTTCTCACGGTGCACTATTGTGCATTTGTGAATGCACAAAATTGTGTTTACCAGTGAAAAATGTGTACGAGTGCTTATGTTGTTATGTATTGTAAATGGGCTTATTGAGTGTGTTTCAATGCACATTAGTATGTGCATGTGTGTTTATCAGAGAGACATTAACAATAACTTAAACTCTGATCCCGTATTAAAGAAAAACGAACAAAGCTGTTTAGTTCCTGCAGCTCCTGGAGATTTAGTGAGTTCAGAGTTGGTGTCTACAAGCTCATATCTTATATGCAAGTCCAGGTCATTTCTGAGATCCTTCAACATTTATATTGCTGTCTTGATACTATTAAGACAATATTTCACATAATTATTTGAGCCACATTTTCAAATGCTGCTGTTTTTCTGCATCCTCCAAGACTCCAGATTGCACACAAACATTACATATTTTGACTTTTATTTTCAAGAGTCTAAGGCAGTTAGTGCACTAGATAGGATTCAGAAACTTGGTTCAGGCAAAGGTCCTCAAAAGTATTAAGGATCTCTAGTCCCTTGGACCTCGACTCCTGATTTTGCCACATGACTTCTTTAGTGCTTTGGGCAATTCAATACTTGGTGCTTCACAGCAGGTAAGAAATCATCTTGCCCAGCTCTGGACCTGGGATGTATTTACTTTATGCCCTGAGGCCAGAATTTTCAGAAGAACTCAGTTCCCATTCAAGCACCAAATTAAATGGCAGATGATCAGAAGAAACTCAGCACCCTGGGTGGTGAGTGAGCTGTTTGTGAAATGATTTTCATGTTGTCAAGGTTTTTCCTGGAATTTTTTGGAGGTTTCTTTTCAAAAAATCTGACAAATTTCAATGACAACTGAATTTTTAGAGCATCTAATGGAATTTGGATGCCTAATTCCCTTTGGCTCACAAAAACCAGTCATAGTAACTTTAGCTGACAGGGACTGTCAAAACAGATAGCTAAGGTATGTCTCTTTCACCTGTAAGGGTTAACAACAGTGACCTGCAACACCTGACCAGAGGACCAATCAGGAAACAAGATACTTTCAAATCTCGTGGAGGGAAGCCTTTGTTTGTGGTTTTGGGGTTTGCTTTTTCTCTCTGAGTCCTGGAAAGGACAGATGTGCAACCAGGTTTCTTGCCAATCTCCTGCTACAGTCTCTTATATATTCAGAATAGTAAGTATTGAGTAGAAAGGCGGTTATAGTCTTTGATTGTTCTGTATTTGCAACTGTGTTCTGGCTGGTAGAGTTTTAATAGTGTATTTGGCTGAAAGTATTTTAAATTGTATTTCTGTTGAGAAGGTTTTCCATTGTTTAAAGCTGAAAGCCCTGTAATATTACCATTAGATTATAGAGATAACTTTTACTTTTTTTTCTTTCTTTTTATAAAAGTTTGCTTTTAAGACCTGTTTGATTTTTTCTCCTGGTTAAGTCTCAAAGAAACTGAGTCTGTACTTACCAGAAGTGGTGGGAGATAGGGAGAAGGAAGGGAGGGGAAAAGGGGAAATCCCTTTGTTTAGATTCATCGAGCTTGAATCTTATTGCCTCGCATGAGGTGGAAAGCCTTTGTTTTAAGATTCAAGGAGTTGAATCCCAGTGATCTTCTAGGGTAACTCAGGAGGGAAAGCCTAGGAAGGCACTAGTGAGGAAGAGTTTCTTTCCTTGTATTAAGATCCAGGGGTCTGGATCTTGGGGTCCCAGGGAAGGTATTGGGAGACCAGAGTTTATCAGGGGCTCAGAGTCCTGATTGGTGGCAGCTATCAGATCTAAGCTGGTAATTAAGCTTAGAGGAATTCATGTTAGTACCTCATTTTGGACTCTAAGGTTCAGATTAGGAAAGAATACTATGACAGGGACATTGGAGTCAGAAAGGTTGTGTAGCTTCTTTAAACTCACACCGTCAGTGGGAGACCTAGAGCAGAATCTAGATCTCCTGATTTAAGAGGAGTTTCAAAGAAATGAAAGAAGTGAGTGTGCCAACACCATTGAATTTCAATGAGCGTTGGGATCAAACTTCTTTGTCTCCTCTGAAATTTCCAGTCTCCCCTTTGAAGATCACACAGGGATGAAATGAGCATCATGATCATTTAGTGGGGGGAACTACCATAACTCAACTCTAGAGCTGGTCAAAAACCAAGACCTATTATATGGTTGCAGTGTCTGTGCCAGGAGGGTCATAAATGTTCCATTCAAACTGTTTCAGTGGAAAATTGCAGGGGTGACAAAGCAAAAGTGTTCCAGAAAGTGTCTACAGTCCTTGAAAATTGTCAAGATTTCATTTTAAAAAAAGATGAAAAGTAGAAAATGAACATTTTGGGATGAAAATATTTTTTTTGAATTTAATTTACTTTAATAGTTTTTGTCAACTTTCAGATGTAAATTTCAGTTTTAGGAAATTTTGCTTTTTGACAAAAAGCCAATTTTTTTCTGAAAGGAAAAAAAATCCACTTTCCAGCCAGTTCTATTCTAGGCCAATCTTTAACCCATTATCCTTGCATCCTGCCACGAGGCAGGGAAGCATTATTATCCCGTTTAGCAGATGGGGAACTGAAGCACAGAGGCCTAGTTTCACAAAGTCTGAATTTAGTTTCCTGAATCGCAGTTTTAGGCACCTCTGTGATTCACACAACTCCTGCTGAACCCGTAGGCCCTAAACTCATGCTTGCCTCAATTTTAAGTAAATATTCCTCAGACACTAAGTTCATGCCTTTGAATGGGCCTGCTGCCAGACATCTGGATGATGTCTCCTAGAGAGTCCACAAATGAGAGAAAATAACCTTTGTCAACTAATTAAAGAGTGTTGGCCCAGAGGGGATAGACCAAAGGCGGGATGAAAGTAACTCACAGGACTTACGGTACGACCAGAGTCCGAGGGGTGCTCAACCGAAGAGCGTGGCCTCAACTGGAAGAGCAGGGACTCAAGAATTAAAGGCTTGGGGCACCAGCTGTGTCTGGGAGTCCCAGGCCTTTAATTCACCCAGGGAGCTCCCAGCTGCAGATGTGACTGGTAGCCCCCGGTGAACTAAAGGGCCCGAGGCTCCAGCCACCATGGAGCTCTGAGCCTTTAAATCCGGCCCCAGTCTGCTGCCAGATGTGCCGGATTTAAAGGCTAGCTTCCCGCCACAGGGGAGCTTGGAGGAGCCTTTGTGGCCCAGCCCAGACCACGGAGCTGTGCGCAGGGATTTAAAGGGCTCAGGGCTCCCTGCAGAGCCCTTTAAATCCCTCCACAGAAGCCGATGCGGTCCGGCACAGTGTACTGGCTCTTGCTGGTACCCGAAGTTGCCGTACTGGCTTACTTTTACCTCTGACCAAAGGTCTCCCATCTTGTCACTCTAACATCAGACTACAACAGAGACATTCTCTCTCTCTCTCCTCCCAGTGTTTGTAAGTATTCAATTCACAGTGGAATAGCTTCAACAGGAGTGCCCATTTCTTCAGTTAAATATTGCCAGGCGTAGCACTGAAGTCAATGGAAACGCATCATAGTAAGACTATGCCTGAAGGGAAGTGCTTTGAAGAACTGAGTCCAAACGCTGCTAGTGTTAGCAATGAACTAGTTCTTCCCTTCCAGCCATGGAAGTTCTTGCTCTGGCCAATAAAGAAAGAAAGAAAGAGCCTGACCCTGGAAACACATAAAGAACACGAGGAAAATTATTGATAGCAATAAGCCTATTGATTTCAGTGAGACTGCTGCCAGACAAAGACAGAAATGTAGGGCTGGAAGGGACCTTGAGAGATCTTATAGCCAGGCCCCCTTTCCTGAGGTAGGATTAAGTATGTCTAGACCAGGGGTAGGCAACTTATGGCACGTGTGCCGAAGGTGGCAAGCCAGCTGATTTTCAGTGGCACTCACGCTACCATTGGTCCGAGGGGCTCTGCATTTTAATTTGATTTTAAATGAAGCTTCTTAAACATTTTAGAAACCTTTTTTACTTTACATACAACAATAATTTAGTTACATATTATAGGCTTATAGAAAGAGACCTTCTAAAAACATTAAAATGTATTACTGGCACGTGAAGCCTTAAATTAGAGTGAATAAATGAAGACTCGGCACAGCACTTCTGAAAAATTGTCAACCCCTGG
Source organism: Chelonoidis abingdonii (assembly GCF_003597395.2). Taxonomy (NCBI): domain Eukaryota; kingdom Metazoa; phylum Chordata; order Testudines; family Testudinidae; genus Chelonoidis; species Chelonoidis abingdonii. The sequence continues at coordinate 6,668 of NW_027424282.1, forward strand.
TATAGACCATCCGTGATAGGTGTTTGAGACAAGTTCTTCACAGGCATAAGTTATTTGTTTGCAGCATCAGGATCCTGATATGGACATTGTCAACACGCAATCTGCTCAGTTGATAGATACATAGATAGATAGATGTGTGTGTATGAGAATAGATAGGTAGATAGATAGATAGATAGATAGATTTTAAAGAGTTGCAGGAGGTGTGGCACATGATTCTGAGTGCTCCTGCCATCTGCTGGGGATTTATGATTTATTTTAAATAGCTTCTTTCGCTGCTGAAGCACTAAATAGTAACACAAACAACAGAGACAACTGCCCAGTTAAGGGTGGAAACACAGAAAATGACTCTACACAAATAGTTTATGTCTAAAACATGCAGTGATCTCACTGGATAGTCTTGAATAATATTTGCTCTCTAAGCTCTTTTACTAACAGTTATCTCAGGCGATAATTGTGATAGTAGTAGGCAAAAGAAATTCCAGAGAGAAGTTTGATTTGTAAGATGTTACAGTCCCTTGAAGAAAAATCTCTTTAAAAAATCCTATATAATATCCAACAGGGAAGTCTCTCGCTTTGTCTCTCTATGTAAGCCCATTATTCTGAGCCTTAGAAATAAGGGAGCTCAGAACTGTCACCTGTGGATGAAATGGGGGAAGAGGGACTGTCATAAATATAAAAGGTAACAACCTTCATGTATGCAGCAAAATAAAATCCCTTCTGACCAGAGGTACAGAATCACTTTACCTGTAAGGGGTTAAGAAGCTCAAATAAACTGAATGGCACCTGACCAAAAGGACCAATAAGGAAAGAAGATACTTTCAAATCTGGGGCAGGAAGAGAGGCTTTGTTTGTTCTCTCTCTGGATAGAGAGAGAGAGACCAAGCAGGTAAACCATCTCTTGAAAAGATACCTGAAATGATACATATAAAATTACAGCAATTATAAGTAAAGGCAAGGAAATGCATTTGATTATCTTTTGGTTTAGCTTGTGAATTCTCCCTATGCTAAGAGGGAGTTTTATTGCTGTTTTTTGTAACTTTGAAGCTAAGCCTAGAGGAGAATCCTCTGTGTTTTATATCTTTTTATTTACCTTGTAAAGTTACCTTCCATCCTGATTTGGCAAGTGTGATTCTTTTACTTTTTTTAAAAAATAAAAGTCTTCTTTTAAGAACCTGATTGATTTTCAGTGTCTAAAACCCCAGGAGTTTGGTTTGTGCTCAATTGGTTAGTATATTATTCTCAAGCCTCCCTAGGAAAGGGGATGAAGGGACTTGCGGGGAATATTTTGGAGAAATAGGGACTCCAAGTGGCCCTTTTTCCTGAATTTTTGTCTAAATCACTTGGACAAGGAAAGTTTTAGCCTAAGCTGGTAGAAATAAGATTAGGGGATCTTTCATGTGGGTCCCCACATCTGCACCCCAGAGTTCAGAGCGGGGAGGGAACCCTGACAGTGGCCCAGAGCAGCTTAAGACTTGCAGTTGTGGAAGGACTCCACTGCCGAGGGAGCTCTCTGCTGCTGTCTATTGGAGAGCAAAGGGAATTGAGTGGATGGGCCTAGCCTCTTTTGCACTGCATTTACATGAGAGGGTGGACCATTTCGGTTAAATGTTGAGTTTGGGAGGCATAAAGTGCAATAGATCTTATTGGGAGATAGAGGGACAAGACATCAAGCTGAATGTGCCTGGGGTCACCCTGACCAAGCCTTCTGTTAGGCACAGTGGGGAAAGGAAGCCTGAATATACATGCTTGAAAGGTTAGTTATCAAACAATTGAAATGAACAACCCATTGTTATCAAGGGGGCTACACTGGCGGGAAGGTACTACTCACTGTGAACAAGGATGGCAGGATCGGACACTTATCACAAAATCCAGCCAAAGTTGAAGGAATTGTAGTTAAAAGCAAATACCAAGTCCTTACATTCGTACTCAGACATTACTCTGTCAATACTCAGGTAAGACTCCAGCTGAATGTCCCTGAGTAAGGATACTCTGTACAAAGGTTAAAGCTTTCAGCTAGAACCATTGCAATCTCTCAGGAACAGAAAGAAGATTAATTAAAACATATATATTAAATTTAATTAATGATTAATTAAATCATATAGCCACATATATATACTGATTCACAGACTGAAAGAATAGAATGATTAAAGTAAAAGGCCTTATTTCTATAACCCTTTTATAAATCAATGGCATTGCTCATGAAGGATTTGCCCACGTCTTAATCAGCCAAGAAGAAGAGTCATGAATCATGATTGTAGGGGAAAGTTGGTTAATTTGGGGTTACACCCATGTAAATGAGATTAAGGTCTCATATTGCACACCCATTAGTCTAATCCAAAGACAGACCTGGTCTTTTGAACCTTTTTGGAGGTGAGGGGAAACTTAGAAATTGGAATTTTTGCAAAATGAGCTTTTTGTTTTGATCAGCATTATAAAGAACCAGACACAGCCATAGCTGCAACATCAGTGCCAGAGACTTGTTGAAGGGAAAGGTCTTTACTTTGTCTGAGCTAGAGGCCAGGATTGGGCCAGCTGAGTCGGATCAGTGCTAGCAACACCAGCCTTTCAGTGGACAGAAGGTACCTGCCAGTGAAAGGTCGTGTAGGCTTGACTTCTCCTAGTGTCAGCAATGGACTCTCAGTGTATGATCAGCTTGGGCCCATCTGAATAAGAAATCTGCAGTAATTGGAGCAGACTCTGTCCCTGCAGACTGGGCCCTTGTCAACACACACATCCTGAAACTGACAGCACCTGTGACATAAACTGGCCCCATTGGTATGTCTACACTGCAAGTGTGGCCAGGGTTAGCAGAACTAGAGTGGCAGAACCTGTGTTTGGTAACCTAGGCTTGAGAGTCTACACTCATTTGTAAACCCAATTTAGGAATTTTTGATCCTGTGTTCCAACCTGGGGCTCCAGCATCTACACGTATTATGTGGGCTGAGTCCAATCCCTGACTTCCTAGCATCCTCTCCCAAATGTTCTAGCCATTTTTTCATAGGGCATGGGAAAACTTAACTTCTACCAAATTTGACTGTCAGAGGACAAGGAAGCGCCCAGGTACTGTGGAATCTTCTGATGGATGCCCATGGTATCTCTACATTGCAATTAACACCCACAGCTGCAGTGTTAGCTGACTTGGGTTTGAGGGCTCAGGCTGTGGGCTGTAAAATTGTGGTGTAGATGTTTGGGCGGATGCCAGGCTCTAGGACCTTCCTCCTATGAGGTGTTTAATTGCACTGTAGACATACCCCCCAAAGCACAAGTCCAGTGAGGTCGTGTCTACATGCAAAGCAGCAGAGTTGAACCCTGGTCGTGGCTTGACTCAGGCTCGATCCTCCACCCTGTGGGATCTTTGATCTGAGCCTGGGTTAGCACAGTTTGCATGTAATGGAAGGGGATTAGGCTTGATCCTGAGTTTGAACCCTGGTTTACACTACAATGTAGACATAACCTCTGAGGCCACCTCCAGCCAAAGAGGCTGAGAACTTTGAAGGCAATGGACCTAAAAAGGGCTGGCCAGTGATAGGCAGGATCTATGGATACATCTATACTGCAATTAAACATCCCCAGCTGGCCAGTGTCAGCTGACTCGGCTTGTGGGGCTCATCCCTTTCAGGAATTCCTTTCTAGGCTTCATTTCCCATTTTGTATGTGTGCAGCTGATTGTTCCTTCCTAAGTGGAGTACTTTGCATTTGTCTTTATTGAATTTCATCTTATTTACTTCAGACCATTTCTCCAGTTTGTCCAGATCATTTTAATTATAATCCTATCCTCCAAAGCACTTGCAACCCTCCAGCCTGGCATCATCCGCAGACTTGATAATGTACTCTCTATGCCATGATGTAAATCATTGATGAAGATATAGAACAGAACTGGACCCAGATCTGATCCCTGTGGGTCACACTTGATATGCCTTCCAGCATGACTGTGAACCACTGATAACTACTCTCTGGAATTTTTCCAACCAGTTATGCACTCACCTTATAGTAGCTCCATCTAGGTTGTATTCTCTATGTTTGTTTGTGAGGTCATATGTGAGACAGTATCAAAAACCTTACTAAAGTCAAGATATAAAAAATCTACTACTTCCCCTCTATCCACAAGCTTGTTAGCCTGCTATCAGGTTGGTTTGACATCATTTGTTCTTGACAATCCATGCTGTACTTATCACCTTATTGTCTTCTAGATGTTTGCAAATTGATTACTTAATTATTTGTTCCTTATCTTTTTGGGTACAGAAGTTAAATTGACTGGTCTGTAATTCCCAGGTTGTTCTTATCTCCCTTTTTATAGATTGACATTATATTTTCCCTTTTCCAGTCTTCTGGAATACTCCCATCTTCCATGCTTTTCAAAGATAATCACTAATGGCTCAGATATCTCCTCACTCAGCCCCTGAGTATTCTAGGATGCATTTCTTCAGGCTTTGTGACTTGAAGACATCTAACTTGTCTAAGTAATTTTTGACTGTCCTTTCCCTATTTTAGCTCTTATCTACCTCATTTTCACTGGCATTCACTATGTTAGATGCCAATCACCACCAACCTTCTTGGAAACCGAAACAATCAGTAAGCACCTCTGCCATTTCCACTTTTTCTGGTATTGTTTCCCCCCTCATTGAAGTAACAGGCTACGTGTCTTGGTCATCCTCTGGCTTCTAATGTATTTGAATAATGTTTTCTTGTTACCTTTATGTCTTTTGCTAATTTAATCTTGTTTTGTGCCTTGGCCTTTCGAATTTTGTCCCTACATACTTGTGTTATTTGCTTATATTCACCCTTTGTAATTACTTTTAGTTTCCACTTTTTGTAGGACTCTTTGTTTGAGTTTAGATATGAAGATTTCCTGGTTACGCAGGTGATTTCTCACTATACTTCCATATTTTCTATGCAGTTGGATAGTTTGCTCTTGTGCCTTAAACATAGTGCTGTCCACACGGCACTTCTGTCGGTGTAACTTATGTTGTTCAGGGGGTATTTTTTCACACCCCTGAGTGACATAAGTTATACGACAAAAGTGCTAGTGTAAACATGCTAAGACTCTCAAGTGAGTAAGGTCAAAATTTTAAAAAGATATTTAGGTACCTAACTCTACTGAAATCAGTGCTTATGAATGAGAGTAGGAGTGCACAAGCTGACACCTTTTGATCTTTGCAAGAAGTGGAAAGAAGAAAGAAAGAAAGAAGAAGATTCTTAGATTATGCTTTGTCAAATCGCAGTGGCCTCAGGTTTTGGGGTTTTTTGGAAAATTTGCAATGAACCCCAAATTACCAACTTCCCCTACTATCATGATTCATGACTCTTCTTCTTGCTGATTAAGATGTGGGCAAAATCCTTCATGATCAATGTCATTGATTTATAAAAGGGTTATAGACTAAGGCCTTATACTTTAATTATTCTATTTTACTTTCAGTTTGTGAATTTAGTATATAATATGTGGCTATATGATTTAATTAATCATTAATTAAATTTAGTATATTAATATATATGCTTTAAATAATCTTCATTTCTGCTCTGAGAGATTGCAATTGGTTCTAGCTGAGAGCTTTAACTCTTGTACAGAGTATCCTTACTCAGGGACATTCAGTGGAGTTTTGCCCGAGTATTGACAGATAAAGTCTGAGATATGACGAAGGACTTGGTATTTGTTTAACTACAAGTTCCTTCAACTTTGGCTGATTTTTGTTAAGTGTCGATTTGCCACCCTATTTCACAGTGAGTAGTACCTTCCTGCCAGTGTAGCCCCCTTGATAACAATGGTGTTCATTTCAATTGTTTATGATAATTAACCTTACAAGTATGTATATTCAGGCTCCCTTCCCCACTGTGCCTAACGAGAAGGCTTTGTAGGTGACCCAGCACATTCAGCTTGATGTCTTTGTCCTCTATCTCCCAATAAGGTCTTTTGCACTTTATGCCTCCCAACTCAAAATTAACCAAAATGGTCCACACTCTCAGTAAATGCAATGCAAAAGAGGCTGGGCGCCCATCCAATCAATTCCCTTTCCTCTCCAATAGACAGGCAGCAGAGAGCTCCCTCAACAATGGAGTCCTTCCACAACTGCAGGTTTAAGCTGCTCTGGGCCCCTTCAGGGTTCCTCCCCACTCTGAAATCTGGGGACAGATGTGGGGGACCCCATGAAAGCTCCCTAATCTTATTTCTACCAGCTTAGGCTAAAACTTTCCTTGTCCAAGTGATTTATAAAAATTCAGGAAAAAGGACCACTTGGAGTCCCTCTTTCCCCAAAATATTCCCCCAAGTCCCTTCACCCCTTTCCTAGGATGCTTGAGAATAATATACTAACAATTGACCACAAAAACAACCCCCTGGGTTTTTAGGCACTGAAAATCAATCAGGTTCTTAAAGAAGAATTTATTTTTAAAAAAAGTAAAAGAATCACACCTGCAAAATCAGGATGGAAGTAACTTTACAGGGTAAATAAAAAATATAAAACACAGGATTCCCCTCTAAGCTTAGCTCAAAGTTACAAAAAACAGGAATAAACTCCCTCTTAGCATAGGGAATTCACAAGCTAAACCAAAAGATAAAATCAAATGCATTCCTTCCTTTATTATTAATTTGTAATTTTATATGTATCATTTCAGGTATCTTTCAAGAGATGGTTTACCTGCTTGGTCTCTATCCAGAGAGAGAACAAACAAAAGCCTCTTCTCCCGCCCCAGATTTGAAAGTATCTTCTTTCTTTATTGGTCCTTTTGGTCAGGTGCCAACCAGGTTATTTGAGCTTCTTAACCCCTTACAGGTAAAAGTGATTCTGTACCTCTGGCCAGAAGGATTTTATTTTGCTGCATACATAAAGTTTTACCCTTATATGTTATGACAGTCCTCTTCCCCCATTTCATCCACAGTGGACAATTCTGACTCCCTATTTCTAAGGCTTGATCAATGGGCTTACAGAGAGAGAGAAGAGAGAGACTTCCTGTTGGATATTATATAGGATTTTTTAAGAGATTTTCTTCAAGGGACTGAAACATTTACAAATTCAAACTTCTTTCTATGAATTTCAATTATCGTCTAGATAACTGTAGTAAAAGAGCTTAGAGAGCATAATATTATTCAAGGTTATCCAGCGAATCACTGCGTGTTTTAGACATAAATACTATTTGTGCAGACTCATTTTCTGTGTTTCCACCTTAACTGGCAGTTGTCTCTGTTGTTTGTTTACTGTTTTTAACGCTTCAGCAGGAAAGAAGCTTTTAAAATAAATCATAAATCCCCAGCAGATAGCAGGAGCACTCAGAATCAATGTGCCACACCTCCTGCAACTCTTTAAAATCTACCTATTCCTCATACACACATCTATCTATCTATGTATCTCAGCTGAGTAGATTGCGGGTTGACAATGTCTAATATGCGGCAAACCAATACTTATGCCTGTGAAGAACTTGTCTCAAACACCTCTCAGGGATGGTCTATACCAGGGGTCAGCAATCTTTCAAGAAATGGTGCACCAAATCTTCATTTATTCCTCTAATTTAAGACTTCACGTGCCTAGTAAACCTTTTAATGTTTTTAGAAGGTCTCTTTCTATAAGTCTATAATATGTAACTAAATTATTGTCATAAAGTAAAGTAAATAAGGTTTCTAAAATGTTTAAAGAAGCTTCATTTAAAATTAATTAAAATCAGAGCCCCTGGACCATTGCAGTGGAGTGCCACTGAAAATCAGCTCGCTTGCCACCTTTGGCACACGTGCCATAGGTTGCACTACCCCTGGTCTAGACATACTTAATCCTGTCTCAGGAAAGGGGGCCTGGCTATATGATCTCTCAAGGTCCCTTCCAGCCCTACATTTCTGTCTTTGCTCTGCAGTAGTCTCACTGAAATCAATAGGCTTATTCCTATCAATAATTTTCCTCATGTTCTATGTGTTTCCAGGGCAGGCTCGTTATTTATTTATTTATTTATTGGCCAGAGCAAGAACTTCATGACTGGAAGAAGAACTAGTTCATTGCTAACCACATAGCAGTTTTGGACTCAGTTCTTCAAGCACTTCCTTCAGGCATAGTCTTTACTATGATTGCGTCTTCATTGACTTCAGTGCTACGCCTGGCAATTTTAACTGAAAATGGGCCACTCCTGTTGAAGCTATTCCACTGTGAATTGAATACTTACAAAACACTGGGGAGGAGAGAGAGAGAGAATGTCTCTGTTGTAGTCTGATGGTTATAGAGTGACAAGATGGGAGACCTTTGGTCAGAGGTGAAAGTAAGGCCAGTACGGTACAATTCGGTCTGTACGCAAGAGCAGTTACACTGTGCCGGACCGCATCGGCTTCTGTGGAGGGGATTTAAAGGGCTCTGCAAGGGAGCCCTGAGCCCTTTAAATCCCCTGCGCACAGCTCCTGGTCTGGCTGGGCGCTTAAAGGGCCCTCCAAGCTCCCCCTGTGGCGGAAGCCTAAAGGAGCCCTTTAAAAACCGGCCCTGGCCCACAGCTCTGGCAGCCGACTGGGCCGGTATTTAAAGGGCTCAGAGCCCATGGTGGCTGGAGCCTCGGGCCTTTATTCACCCGGGGGCTACCACTCACTTCTGCAGCTGGGAGCTCCCTGGGTGAATTAAAGGCCTGGGACTCCCAGGACACAGCTGGTGCCCCAAGCCTTTAATCTTTGAGTCCCTGCCTCTCCAGTTGAGCCGTACGCTTCTTCCGGTTGAGGCCACCTCACCCCCATCGGACTCTGGTCCGTACCGGAAGTCCTGTGAGTACTTTTCATCCCCGCCTTTGGTCTTATCCCCCTCATGGGCAACAACTCTTATTAGTTAGACAAAGTGTGTATTTTCTCTCATTTGTGGATCTCTCTAGGAGACATCATCCAGATGTCTGGCGGGATTCCAGCAGTGCATTTTCAAAGCATGAACTTAGGTGCTGAAGGGAATATTAGCCTTAAAAATTTGAGGCGAAGCATGAGTTTTAGGGGCTACGGGTTCAAAGGAGTTTGTGTGAATCAAACAGAGGTGCCTAAACTGCGATTCAGGAAACTAAATTCAGACTTTGTGAAACTAGGCCTCTGTGGTTCAGTTCCCCAATCGCAAACTGGGATAGATAATGCTTCCCTGCTCTCGTGGCAGGATGGCAAGGAATAAATGGGTTAAAGATTGGCCTAGAATAGAACTGGCTGGAAAGTGATTTTTTTCCTTGTCAGAAAAAAATTGGCTGTTTTTGTCAAAAAACGCAAAATTTCCTAAAACTGAAATATTTAGCATCTGAAATTTTACAAAAACTTATTAAAGTAAATTAAATTCTAAAAAAAATATTTTCATCCCAAAATGTTCATTTCTACCTTTTCATCTTTTTTTATAAATGAATCTTGACAATTTCAAGGACTGTAGACACTTTCTGGAGACACTTTTTGCCTTTGTCACACCCCTGCAATTTTCCACTGAAAACAGTTTGAATGGAACATTTATGACCAACTCCTGGCACGACACTGCAACCATATAATAGGTCTTTGTTTTGTGAACCAGCTCTAGAGTTGAGTATGGTAGTTCCCCCCACTAAAGTGATCATGATGCTCATTTCATCCGCTGGTGTGATCTTTCAAAGTGGGAGAAGTAGAGCTGAAATTTCAGAGGAGACTAAAGAGTTTGATCCAGCGCTCATTGAAATTCCAATGGTGGTTGGCACAATCCTTCTTTTCATTTCTTTGGAAACTCTCATCTAAATCAGTGAGATCTTAGATCTGCTCTAAAAGGTCTCCACTGACGTGTGAGTTTAAAGAGGCTACACAACCTTTCTGACTCCAAATGTCCCATGTTCATAGTATCTTTTCCTTAATCTGAACCTTTAGAGTCAAAATGAGGTACTAACCATGACCTCTAAGCTTAATTACCAGCTTAGATCTGATAGCGCTGCCAGCCAATTCCAGTGTCTGGCCCTCTGAATCGTCTCCCAATACCTTCCCTGGGGAACCCCAAGATCAGACCCTCTGGATCTTAATACAAGGAAAGAAAACTCTTTCTCTCCCAGTGCCTTTCCTAGGCTTTCCATCCCTGAGTTACCCTTAGAGATCACTGGGATTCAACTCCTTGAATCTTAAACAGAAAGGCTTTCCACCTCATGCAGAGGCATACAGATCAAGCTCCATGAATCTAAACAAAGGGATTTCCCCTTTTCCCCTCCCTTCCTTCTCCCCTATCTCCACCCACTTTCCCTGGTAAGTACAGACTCAGTTTCTTTGAGACGTTAACCAGGAGAAAAAAATCAAACATGTCTTAAAAGCACAACTTTTAATTAAAAAGATAAGAAAAAAACTATGTTCGAAATGGTACACTATGCAGATCCCCAAGTGGTGCAGATCAGAAAGCTGCTTTGAAGTAAATGGAGCTATGCTGATCTGCACCAGCACTTTAGCCCTAGAATTCCATGTGATCAGCACAGATTTTCTGTCCTGCTGGTGAATCTGAAGTCTGAAGACATTACCAGAGAACAGGAGTATGTAACTACAGGTCTACAAGGAAATGTAACAACTGTATATAGGCATGTAGAAAAATGTAACAAAAAGTAGAGCTGGTTGAAAATTTTTAGATAAATGTTTTCCCCATAAGAAAATGCTATTCAACAAAATCTAAAGTTTAGCTGGAATGCATTGATTTTGTCAAAATTTTCCATGGGAAATTGATAAGGTTGAAACATTTTGTTTTGTCAATATAATATATATAATATAATATAATATAATATAATATAATATAATATATGTCCAAATGAAGATAAGTAATAAAATGATAATGTTCTAATGAAATGTTTCAACCTTATTAAAAAATTTTCCTATTGATGATGGCAATATTTCAGAATATTTTGTTTCATGAAAAAGTCTGAAATTTTTACCTTTTGGCCTTATTTGAGATAAAACCAATTTTGAAATGTATGTTTTCTTGCAGGAAAGAAATTCCATTTTTTGACAGCTCTGAAAGAGTTAAGGCTTTGCTCTTTATTCTTATTTGTATAAATAACAATTGTAATATTAATAACAACAATAAAATAAAGCCAATTCTTTGAGCCGTTTTGCTAGACTTACTGATTATCATTTCAGTTGTTCCACGAGCAATTCCACAGAAGCATTGTGAAATTTACAGAACAAGGTCCATTCAAGTGAAGGCATCACAATCTGTCACCTATCCTTTATATAGCACCTTCCTCTGAGAACCTCTCAACAACTAACTCAGTTGTGTCAGCCTCACTACCTCTGGCTGAGAAGGTCAGTATTTATTCCATTTTCGCAGTGGGGAAACTGAAACACAGAGCGGCAAGAAATGATTCTTTCAAGGTTGCACAGCTAACGTGTGTGGTGCAGGAACAGATTCCAGATCTCATAAGTCACCCTGTCTAAGCACAGAACTGCCCATAATATTCCCTATAGATGTGAGAGTATATACCTCTGCAGAAAACCAATATACGATTAATCAACTACAGAGATGGGGGTCAATATATATACCGAGAGAGATAGACAAACAACAGTTTGTCTATGCATCCACCAAACATCAATACAGTCCCATTGTTCGGCTCTCAGGGTGCTTCATTCTAAAGACACCAGTAAAAGCTGCATATTACAGATGCTGCAGAGACCACAGCCTTGACAGCTTGGATTCGGGAATAATAATATCTGTCAGTGCATGGCGTAGTTTAACATCTATATTTTGGTGGAGGGCAACTCCATCAGGCCAACGGAGGCCCGCATGTGTGAAGGGCAAATTCCACACCTGCCTGAGTCTGCAGTTTGGGGGGAGCAACGCCCTTCTGCTCTCCTCCAAACTATTCCCAAGTTAGGAGTTGCCTATAACCAAAGGCTCTGATCTAGCAAACTTTGCCACATAAGGAGTGTCATTCATGTGTGTATTTGTGAAACTGAGCCCGATAAATGTGTGATAAAGCGCATAATCCTATCTGATGCTAAACTTCTCTAATGTTACAGAATTAGGAAGTTCTGTGTATCTTATGACCAGGCTAAATTAAAATGTAATTGGCAATGACCGAATTCAGAGTCTGAGATCCCTGGAAACACAGTCTGCTCAGTTAAACAGGGAATTAAAAAACAAGTAAAAAAAGCAGAACAAATACTTCATCATCAGGTGTAATTTTACACAATCTCTTTCATGAAATCAAACCTGATGCAAACTCTCATTGCCTTCAACTTAATTATAAGATCCTGATTTATCTCTTGCAATTGCCAAATCTGCCAGATACGGAACATCTCTGTCTGGTTTAGTTGTATGTTTGGGTCTGCATCGCTTGTTGGACACATTTTCTTTCTTTTTTCCTTCTTTCTTTCCTTCTTTAATTGATTACCTTAATAACTAGGAGCCCCAGTCATCATTAGGTCCCAGTGACCCATGCGTGGACAACCCAGAACAAAAGCCAGCCTTGCCCCCAAGAACATATACCTAATTCCATCATTTCACACTCTGTATTCCTTTTGGAAGATTTTACATTCTATATGGAGCCCTGGGGTGGCTAATGCCAGAACTTCCAGAGATAGGCACCTATTTAATTGTAGTGTTAAATTTCTTGAGAAAAGCAAGAAAAAGAAATACTAAGGGCTGACTCTCGGTGTTGAAAATTCTTTGTTACAAAGCACTAGCTGAAAATCTGTCCCCGGTTTCATGCTGACATAGTCAAGTACGGAGAAAAAGCAACATGCCCTCAGCTATTGTTTCAAGCCTGTAAAAGTGACATTAACTAAAATTTAGTAGATTCAAAATAATTCCTCCTACCCCAGCTTTTCTGCATCATCTCTGCAGGATGAATGTGCTGGTTTCTATGGTCTATTTGAGCCTCCTAGATGACCTTTGGGGCAGTATGTGCTGGAGCTTACACCCAAACACATGGGGATTTTACACCCATGTATTCCCATTGCTTCTCTCTGATTGGGCTGTAAAAAAACTGCAGCGTTAGGTTTTCAGTGTAAACTTTCCCTTTTGGCTGAGAGTCCTAGGCCTAATTCTCATTCACATTAAACCACTTCATGTGGCTCTGGCCATGTCACAGAGCCTTGTGAGTGAATGTAATTTATTCATTTTTTAGGCACCTTTACCTGCTAGAGTTGTACAAGGCTGCCTCATGTCAATGGGATTCTGGGTCACTACAAATTCTGCTCTAAGGCGACATCTACATGGAAGCTGGGGAGTGGCGGTACAGCTGCTGCCTCAAGTATACACCCAGGGTCTGATCAGGTTTGCACTCAGGGTGCTAGCTACTGTACTGTCGCTTACCACTGCCGTGCTTCTGTGCCACACCTAATTTTAGCACACTAGCTCAATGAGAGCTAGCACAGGTATGTCTCACCAGCTGAGATCACATTCCTAGCTCCAAGTGTAGACGTTAGCTAAGTTACACCCATGTAAATTGAGATTAAGGTCTCATATTGCACACCCATAGTCTGATCCAAAGACAGACCGTCTGTTTGAACCTTTTTTGGAGGTGAGGGGAACTTAGAAAATTGGAATTTTGCAAAATAGCTTTTGTTTTGATCAGCATTATAAAGAACCAGACACAGCAATAGCTGCAACACAGTGCCAGAGACTTGTTGAAGGGAAAGGTCTTACTTTGTCTGAGCTGGAAGCCAGGATGGGGCCAGCTGAGTCGGATCAGTGCTAGCAACCCAGCCTTTCAGTGGACAGAAGGTACTGCCAGTGAAAGGTCCGGTGTAGGCTGACTTCTCCTAGTGTCAGCAATGGACTCTCAGTGTATAGATCAGCCTTGGGCCCATCTGGATAAGGAAATCTGCAGTAAATTGGAGCAGACTCTGTCCCTGCAGACTGGCCCTTTCAACACACACATCCTGAAACTGACAGCACCTGTGACATAAACTGGCCCATTGGTATGTCTACACTGCAATGAGGCCAGGGTTAGCAAACTAGAGTGGCAGAAACCTGTGTTTGGTACTAGGGCTTGAGAGTCTACACTCATTTGTAAACCAATTTAGGAATTTTTGATCTTGTGTTCCAACCTGGGGCTCCAGCACCTACACTGATTATGTGGGCCTGAGTCCAATCCCTGATTCCTAGCATCCTCCCCAAATGTTCTAGCCATTTTTTCATAGGGACATGGGAAAACTTAACTGTCTACCAAATTTGACTGTCGAGAGGACAAAGGAAGCTGGCCCATGGTACTGTGGAATACTTCTGATGGATGCCCATGGTATCTCTACATTGCAATTAAACCCCACAGCTGCCAGTGTTAGCTGACTTGGGCTTGAGTGGCTCAGGCTGTGGGCTGTAAAATTGTGGTGTAGATGTTTGGGCGGATGCCAGGCTCTAGGACCTCCCTCCCTATGAGTGTTAATTGCACTGTAGACATACCCCAAAGCACAAGTCCAGTGAGGCTGTGTCTACACTGCAAAGCAGCAGAGTTTGAACCCTGGTCCGTGGCTTGACTCAGGCTTGATTCTCCACCCTGTGGGATCCTTTGATCTGAGCCCTGGGTTAGCACAGTTTGCATGTATATGGAAGGGGGTTAGGCTTGATCCTGAGTTTGAACCCTGGTTTACACTACAATGGAGACATAACCTCTGAGGCCACCTCGCCAAAGAGGCTGAGAACTTTGAAAGCAATGGACCTAAAAAGGGCTGGCCAGTGATAGGCACGGATCTATGGATACATCATACTGCAATAAAATCCCCAGCTGGCCAGTGTCAGCTACTCGGGCTTGTGGGGCTCATTCCTTTTCGTGGAATTCCTTTCTAGGCTGTTATTTCCCATTTTGTAGTGTGCAGCTGAGTTTCCTTCCTAAGTGGAGTACTTTGCATTTGTCTTTATTGAATTTCATCTTATTTACTTCAGACCATTCTTCCAGTTTGTCCAGATCATTTTATATTATAATCCTATCCTCCAAAGCACTTGCAACCCCTCCCAGCCTGGCATCATCTGCAGACTTGATAAAGTACTCTCTATGCCATGATGTAAATCATTGATGAAGATATGAACAGAACTGGACCCAGATCTGATCCCTGTGGATCCACTTGATATGCCCTTCAGCATGACTGTGAACCACTGATAACTACTCTCTGGAATGGTTTCCAACCAGTTATGCATCCCACCTTATAGTAGCTCTGTCATAACAGATAGCTAAGGGTTAATGTTTCTTTTACCTGTAAAGGGTAACAAAGGGAACCAAACACCTGACCAGAGGACAATCAGAAAACCAGATTTTTCAATCTCAAGGGAGGGAATGTCTGGGTGTGTGTCTTCTCTCTCTGTTGCTCTCGGCTCTGAGAGTGAACTGTTTCTCTCCAAGCTTTCTAATCTTCTGTTTCCAAATGTAAGTACAAAGGAGAAGACAATAGGTTTTATATTGTTTTTGTATTTACATGTGTGTAGTTTCTGGAATGTTTTAAATTGTATTTCTTTTTGGATAAGCTGTTTATTCATTTTTCTTAAGCCAAATACCCTGTATATTGTCAACTTGATACAGAGATCATTTTATGTCTTTTCTTTCTTTTTATATAAAGCTTTCTTTTAAGACCTTTTGGATTTTTCCTAGTTAGAACTCACCAGGGAATTGGTGGGGAGGAAGGAAACGGGGGGAAGGGGAAAATCTCTTTGTGTCAGAGTTGCAAGCTTAACCTTTGCAGGGACTTCTGACTGAGGTGAAAGAAACTTGATCTCTCTGTTTGATTTCAAGGAATTGAAATAGGGTGATCATCTAGGGCCACCCAGGGAGGGGAAGCCTGGGAGGAAATAAAGAGGAGACAAGAGGGAGGGGGTTATTTCCCTTTGTTGTAGACTCATGGGCATCTGAGTCTTGGGGTTCCCCAGGGAGGTTTTGGGGAGACCAGAGTGCGCCAGACACTGGAATCATGGCTGGTTGGCAGCGCTATCAGATCTAAGCTGGTAATTAAGCTTGGCAGGTTCAGCTAGCATCGTTATTGTCTGAACTCTACAGGTTCAGATCTGAGTACAATCTGTTCCTTATGAATTGCCAAGTCAGAAACTGGTTTCAGAGTGCTAGCTGTGTTAGTCTGTATCAGCAAACAAACAAACAAAACGAGGCGTACTTGTGGCACCTTAGAAACTAACAAATTTATTTGGGCATAAGCTTTCATGGGCTAAAACCCACTTCATCGGATGCATGCAGGCGAAAATACAGCAGGAAGATATATATACACAGAGAACAAGAAAAAACTGCGTGTTGCCATACCAGTCTCATGGCAACACCCATTTTTTCATGTTCTCTGTGTATATATATCTTCCAGCTGTATTTTCCACTGCATGCATCCAATGAAGTGAGTTTTAGCCCACGAAAGCTTATGCCCAAATAAATTTGTTAGTCTCTCCGGTGCCACAAGTGCATACTGTGCATCCTTATTGGAGCAGGAGGGAAGGTGGGATGGTTAAAGGAATGTGAAAGAGGATAGAATTTAAACAAGTAACTTCGGTCCAAGTGAAATCTATCCATTGGTCTACTGGTCTATGTATCTATTGTTCTATCTGTATTTCTATTGGTCTGCCTGTGTATCTTTCTGTTGATTTATCTGTGAGTCTATCTGTCTAACTGAGGGGTCCTTTCCAGGCAGTCCTGACTGCTCACACAGAAATTATGAATTTTGGGGGGTGGTTTTTTTTCTTGAGACATTTTCTCCCATTTTCTGGCCATATCTAGAGTATGGAAATGCCAATCAACCCACACAGGGATTTTGGAAGTAGCCTCGATGAGATTTGAACTGCGTGACATGAAAAGAGAATTTATCCCTAAGGTTTTGGGGAAGATTTTCAAAGGCACATGTGGCAGTCAGGCTCCCAGACAGTTTGAAGTATTTAGGTGCCTAACTTCCCTAGAAAATCAATGGGAAGTAGCCACTCACATATCTTTGGGGATGTGGGCCACAACTCCTACTGAATGTCCATGGGAATTGGGTCCATAAATTCCATATGTGCCTTTGAACATCCCCCACTTAGTTCCTGCAGTGGGTCATTCCTTCACATGTTACCTAGATATTTATTGTCCCCCCACAGATGAAATACACAGAAGAATCAAGAAAGGGGAACCTCACTGTGGTGACTGAATTCATTTTACAGGGATTGTCCAACCATCGCGAGCTGGGATTGCCTCTGTTCTCCATCTATCTGTTATTTTACACCATTACCCTGAGTGGGAACATCCTTCTCACCACAATCACCGTGGACCCAGCCCTTCACAACCCCATGTATTTATTTCTCCGGGTCTTATCCTTCCTGGAGATCTACTACACCTCAGTCACTGTTCCCAAGAAGCTGGTGAACTTCCTTTCAGAGGACAAGAGCATTTCCTACATGGGCTGTGTTGTACAAATGTATTTCCTGCTCTTTCCTGGGGCCTCCGAGTGCTTCCTTCTGGCTGCCATGGCGTATGATCGCTATGTGGCCATATGCAAGCCACTGAGGTACAGGCTCATCATGAACAGGATGGTGTGCCTTTCATTGGCAGTTCTTTCATGGCTCAGTGGGAATGTGGTGTCCTTAGTACAGACAGTCTGAGTGAAAATTTCACCTTGCCATTTTGTGGCTCCAATAAGATAAACTATTTTTTCTGTGACATTCCCCCATTGATTAAGCTTTCTTGCATTGACACCTCTCAGTATGAAATGCAGTTGTTTTCAACTTCTATACTAGTCATCTTCACTTGATGTACTCTCATCCTTGTGTCCTGCATCTTTATTATCTCCACCATCTTAAAGATGGCATTAGCTGAAGGCAGACACAAAGCCTTCTCCACCTGCTCCTCACACCTCATTGTGGTGACATTGTATTATGGCTGCAACAGTCTGATCTATTTAAGACTCAACTCCATTAACTTACCAGACAGCAACAAAGTGCTATCTCTGATGTACACAACAGTCATCCCTACCTTGAACCCTTTATCTACAGCCTGAGGAACAAGAAGGTAAAAGAGGCTCTGAGGAGAATATTGGGAGACATGATGAAGAGAAAAATATTTTCTCATAGAAATTAATTTGGGTACACATCTTTTTTCTGATGTCAGTTATGCAACTGTGCAAATCTGGAGTAGCTCTTTTTAAATCAATGGCATTCAATGCTATGATTGAACTAGTGTCCAAAAACTACAAAAAAGAAACACATAAAATGTTAATGTTCTGTCCAATTTTTACATGCATTGGAATTAGAAATTTTGGCCAAAAAACATCATCAAAGTTTCAGAAATAATTATCATCTCCATAGCTGATTGAAACATTGAAAAAAATCACAAAAAATCATCTGCATTTAATATAAACAGGCTTTTATTGTTTTCATTTCAACTCAAAATTACAATGAAGAATGTTGTTGAAATATCTAATTTTGGAAAATATTGTCCTCCATGTAAAATCATTGTATTGGAGATCACATGGCTATATGATTGTCTTCTAGATACCAGTATTTATTGAGAAGATCTTGCATGGGAAAGGGATATCGATAGCATCACTTCTAGGTTCATTGCACCATTAAGATTAATGTTGACCAAATGCTATTAATTTAACCATGAATGTTTGGTTGACTGTGGCAAGGTAAGCTGGTGGTTCAGTCATTCCTTCCTATAAGTGAGGAAAGTTCCTCTGAATTTTCATTCATCCCTACCCTGTTTGGCCAAGATTTGAAAGAAACTGTGGATATGATGGCATGAATCTCCATGGCCTTGCAACTTCTGTAGTTGATTACACTTGTGCAAAGCAATTACAGACCTGATGTAATATCCTACCAGAGCAGAATAATAGTGCCTGATTCTTCTCTGACTGACATCAGTGTAAATCAGAAGTGACTGCACTAACATCAGAGGCATAAGTCAGAGGAGAAATAGGTCCTGAGCATTTATATTCTCATTAGAGGTGTGAATAATTGCACAAGATGCAAGGCAGTGGACATTCATACTTCCCTCCCCTTCCTAGATTTGTCCATATAAAGTAGGCCAGAGACTGGTTGTTCTCCAATTTCTCCACTCTAGGTACACTACAAAAAAGCATTTTTCTCCACAGACCCTTCGGCCAACTCCTGAGTCTCTCAATCCTATTAGGGAATCATAGAATCTAGAATATCAGGTTGGAAAGGACATCAGGAGGTCATCTAGTCAACCCTGCTCAAGCAGGATCACCCTCAACTAAATCATCCCATCAAGGGCTTTGTCAAGCCTGACCTTAAAAACCTCTAAGAAAGGAGATTCCACCACCTCCAAGGTAACCCATTCAGTGCTTCGCCCTCCTAGTGAAATAGTGTTTCCTAATATCCAACCTAGACCTCCCCACTGCAACTTGAGACCATTGCTTTCCGTCATCTGCCACCACAGACAATGGCTGACTCCATCCTCTTTGAACCCCCATAGGCAGTTGAAAGCAGCTATCAAATCCCCCCTCATTTTGTCTCGTGCAGACTAAATAACTCAGTCTCCTCAACCCTCCCTCATAAGTCATGTGATCCACCTCCTAATCATTTTTTTTGCCCTCATTGAACTCTTTCCAATTTTTCCACATCCTTCTTGTAGTGTGGGGCCCAAAACTGGACACAGAACTCCAGATGAGGCCTCACCAATGCCAAATAGGGGGAATGCTCACATCTCTCAATTTGCTGGCAGTGTTCCTACTTATACAGCCCAAAATACCATTAGCCTTCTTGGCAACAAGGACACACAGTTCACTCATATCCAGCTTCTCATCCACTGTAACCCCTAGTCTTTTTCTGCAGAACTGCTGCCTAGCCATTTGGTCCTTAATCTGTAGAATGCATGGGATTCTTCCATCCTAAATGCAGGACTCTGTACTTGTCCTTAGTTGAACCTGATCAGATTTCTTTTGTCCCAATACTCTAATTTTCTAGGTCCTTCTGTACCCTCCAGCATATCTACTACTCCCTCAGTTTATGTCATCTGCAAACTTGCTGCGGGTGCATCCACACCATCCTTCAGTATCAGAGGGTAGCCGTGTTAGTCTGGATCTGTAAAAGCAGCAGAGAATCCTGTGGCACCTTATAGACTAACAGACGTTTTGGAGCGTGAGCTTTCGTGGGTGAATACCACTTCGTCCGATGCAGGTAGTGGAAATTTCCAGGGCAGGTATATATATGCTAGGCAAGCTAGAGATAGAGGTTAGTTCAAT
Organism: Chelonoidis abingdonii; assembly: GCF_003597395.2. Taxonomy (NCBI): domain Eukaryota; kingdom Metazoa; phylum Chordata; order Testudines; family Testudinidae; genus Chelonoidis; species Chelonoidis abingdonii. Next base: position 26,739 of record NW_027424282.1, read on the forward strand.
CAGGGAGATGAGGCCCTGTTCTAGCAGTAGAGGTGTGAAAACCAAGGGAGGAGAAACTGGTTCTGTAATTGGCAAGCCATTCACAGTCTTTGTTGAGTCCAGAGCTGATAGTGTCAAATTTGCAAAAGAACTGAAGCTCAGCAGTTTCTCTTTGAAGTCTGGTCCTGAAGTTTTTTTTGCTGCAGGATAGCCACCTTAAGGTCTGTATAGTGTGGCCAGGAGGTTAAGTGCTCTCCTACAGGTTTTTGTTATATTGCCATTCCTGATATCTGATTTGTGTCCATTTATCCTTTTCCGTAGTGACTGTCCAGTTTGGCCGATGTACATAGCAGAGGGCATTGCTGGATATGATGGCGTATATTACATTGGTGACGTGCAGGTGAATGAACCAGTGATGGTATGGCTGATCTGGTTAGTCCTATGATGGTGTCGCTGGTGTAGATATGTGGCAGAGTTGGCATCGAGTTGTTGCATGGATTGGTTCCTGAGCTAGAGTACTATGGTACGGTGGCAGTTGCTGGTGAGAATACGTTTCAGGTTGGCAGGTTGTCTGTGGGCAAGGATTGGCCTGCCCACAGACAACCTGCATCCTTCAGATCATTAATGAAGATATTGAACAAACTGGCCCAGGCGATCCTTGGAGCACTCTGCTTGATACCTGCTGCCAACTATACATGGAGCCATTGATCACTACTCATGAGCCCACAGTGTAGCCAGCTTTCTATCCATCTTATAGTCCCTTCATTCAAACCATACTTTTTTAACATGCTAGCAAGAATACTGTGGGAGACATATCAAAAGCTTTGCTAAAGTCAAGGAAACAACATGTCCAAACTTTCCCCTCCACAGAGCCAGTTTTTGTCATAGAAAGCAATTAGGTTAGTCAGGCATGGCTTGCCCATGGTGAATCCATGCTGATTATTCCTGATCACTTTCCTCTCCTCTAAGTAGATCAGACAGATTGAGGTTTGCTTCATGATTTTTGCAGGGGCTGAGGTGAGGCTGCGGCCTGTAGTTCCCCAGATCCTTTTTCTTTATTTTAAAGATGGGCACTACATTAGCCTTTTTCCAGTCATCTGGACATCCCTGATCCCATGAGTTTTCAAAGATAATGGACCATGGCTCTGCTGTCACATCCAGCAACTTATTAGCACCCTCAGATGCACGCATCCAGCCCCATGGACTTGTGCTCATCCAGATTTTCTGAACAGTCTTGAAATACTTCTTTCTCCACAGAGGGCTGGGCACCTCCTTACCATACTGTGCTGCCAGTGCAGTAGTCTGGGAGCTGACCTTGATCGTGAAGACAGAGGCAAAAAAAGCATTGTATATCAGCTTTCTCCACATCCTTTGTCACTAGACTGCCTTCCCCATTCAGTAAGGGGCCCACACTTTCCTTGACCTTCTTGTTGCAACATACCTGAAGAAACCTTCTTGTTACTCTTAACATCTCTTCCTCGCTGCAACTCCAAGTGTGATTTAGCCTTCCTGATATCACTCCTGCATCCTAGCAATATTTTTATACTCCTCCCTGGTCATTTGTCCAATTTTCCACTTCTTGTAAGTTTCTTTTTGTGTTTAAGATCAGCAAGGATTTCCCTTTAAGCCAAACTGGTCACCTGCCATATTTAATATTCTTTCTACACTTGGGATGGTTTATTCTGCAACCTCAATTAAGATTATTTTAAAATACAGCCAGCTCTCCTAGACTCCTTTCCCCTTCATGTTATTCTCCCAGGGGATCCTGCCCATCAGTTTCCTGAGAGAGTCAAAGTCTGTTTTTCTGAAGTCCAGGGTCCGTATTCTGCTGCTTTTCTTTCTTCCTTGTGTCAGGATCCTGAACTCAACCATCTCATGGTCACTGCCTCCCAGGTTCTCATTCACTTTTGCTTCTCCTACAAATTCTTCCCTGTTCGTGAGCATCAGGTCAAGAATTGCTCTGCCCCTAGTTGGTTTCTCCAGCACTTGCTCCAAGAAATTGTCCCTTACACATTCCAAAAACTTCCTGGATTGTCTGTGCACCGCTGTATTGCTCTCTCAGCAGGTATCAGGGTGATTGAAGTCCCCCATGAGAACCAGGCCCTGTGATCTAGTAACATGACATCACCTTTGTTGCTCACACTTCTAAACTTAATGCAGAGACTCTCTGGTGTTTTCTGCAGTTTCATACCAGAGCTCTTAGCAGTCATACTGCTCTCTTACATACAATGCAACTCCCCTACGTGTCCTTTCTGAACAGTTTATATCCATCCATGATATCCATCCATGACAGTACTCCAGTCATGTGAGCTATCCTACCAAGTCTCTGTTAGTCCAATCACATCATAATTCCTTGACTGTACCAGGACTTCCAGTTCTTACTGATTGTTTCCCAGGCTTCTTGCATTTGTGTATAGGCACTTAAGATAACCTGCTGACCGTCCTGCTTTCTCAATATGAGGCAGAAGTCCTCCCTTCTTGTGCATTCCTACTTCTGCTTCCTACTGGTATCCCACTTACCTCAGGGCTTTGGTCTTCTTCTCCCGGTGAACCTAATTTGAAGCCCTCCTCACTAGGTTAGCCAGCCTGCTGGTGAAGATGCTCTTCCCTCTCTTCATTAGGTGGAGCCTGTCTCTGCCTAGCAAGTCCTTTTTCTTGGAACATCATCCCATTCTTTGGTTAAAGAATCCAAAGCCTTCTTTCCGACACCACCTGCATAGCCATTCATTGACTTCATGATTCAATGGTCTCTATCAGGGCCTTTTCCTTCCACAGGGAGGATGGACAAGAGCACCACTTGCTCCTCAGACTCCTTTATTCTTCTTCCCAGATCCATGTAGTCTTTAGTGATCTACTCAAGGTCATCCTTGGCAGTATCATTGGTGCCCAAATGGAGAAGAAGGAAGGGGTAGCGATCCGAGGGCTTGATGAGCCTCGACAGTCTCTATGTCACATCGTGAATCCTAGCTCCTGACAATCAGCACATTTCTTGGTTTTCCCAGTCGGGAAGGAACCAAAGCCCAATGAAGTCAATGGAGAGACTCCTATTGAAGTCCGTGAGCTTTGGACCATGTCCAAATCCTTAAAGGGTGAAATTCAAGACTGTTCAGAAGATCAATATAAGACCTGTGAACTACTTGACTCCCAGTTAAATCCTCAAAATATGGCTGATGTGTTGTGTGACCTAATGCTGGCACTCTGGGGAGGGTAATATTTCACCCCAAATGATGCATTCTGAACCTATCACTGAGAGCTTGGTGTAGAACACGTGGCTTACAAACAACTCTTTGATTATCACTACACATGGGTCATGTTTAACTGACATGATGTGGATCACTAGTGGGCGGAGCATTGCTGAAGTGAACACTTGACCTGTTTTGTGAATGGATAGAGGCTCCCAGATCTTTCTGGTGACATATGAAAACTCTTGATGTTGAGTAGAGCTGGTGGGAAAATCAGGATTTTTCCTATGAAAAAATTTAATGGGAAATATCCCCATTAGAAAGATTCCTGTCTGGAAATTCCAATTGTCCTACAAAAAATTTTGAAAACATAGGAAAGTATTATAGGAAAATATTGTTTTCTTCATACTTTCTTACTATTTCCAAACTATTTCCACCTAACACTGAATATTGTTAAGTGCCGAAAGCATTTTCATTAAAAGTGAAAGTATTGCTTTATCTCTGACAGTCATATTTTCAGCACTTAATTATTATTTTCCAAATGGCAAAGTTAGAGGGAAGTCAAATAGTAGGGCCTTTTCCCCCCAACCTTTTTATCCTTTTCCAAATTTTGCCGTTTGCAAAATATCCTGCTGGGGGGAGGCTCCTGGGATGGGAGTTTCCCAGGACACCAAGGGAGCTGGGTGCCCAATGGGCACTGTGAGATGTGAAGATGAGGTTGCCCAGCTTATTTCACCTGCAAAACCTTATCCAGTAGGCAGGTTCTGAACACACATAACTCTACACAAAATGGCCAAAGGGACACAGGGGTGATGGAATAGGGGGGACCAGGGGACCCACCATTTTTTACAGGAGTTAAGGGCAATTGAGGGGGGGAGGGGACAGAGAAGAATAAGCAATGTGCAGGGCCTTCAGGGGAAGAGGTTGTGTGGGAGTAGGGCCTCGGGGGAAGGTGCGGCATGAGGGCGGGGCCTCTAGGGAAGGGGTGGTGTGGAGGAGGGGCCTTGAGGGAAGAGGCGATGTAGGGCCGGAGCCTCAGAGAAAGTGGCAGTGTGGGGGTGGGACTCGGAGAAGAGGTGGTGCAGGGGTGGGGCCTCAGAAAGAGGCACTGTTGAGACATGGTCTTGGGCAGAAGGGGCAGGGCCATGGTTCCGGCAGTGGTAGCCCCCCAACTTCTAGCGAGCTTCTCATGGTCTTTTAGGAACATGGGAGGAAAAGGGAGCAACAGCAGCATCTTCCCTTATAAAATTTAGCCCAGTGGTTAGGGCACCCACCTGGGCTGTTGGAGACCCCACTTCAATTCCCTCCTCTGGTTGATCAGGAGAAGGGATTTGAACAGGGATCTTCCAGTTCTCACATGACTGACCTGATCACTGGGACACACAGTACCTTTCACTCAATATAGGCCCAGTGCATATTTAGTTGTTTATAAACAGTGAAACAGCTTCAACAGGAGAGACTGGAAGAGCACCATATTAAGATATCCTTTAGTTAGGCTTGGCAGAATTCAATTATTATTTTTTTTTATAATTTCAAAGTATAATAGAAGTTTGTACTTTTAAGCATTTTTTCTATTTTTATCAATTTTCATTTTCACAGTTGAACAATATTATGAGTTTTAAGGATTTTTTTCTGATTTTTATTGATTTTAACAATTACAGGTGCGAGAAATTGTGAGGGTGAGTCACACAACAGAGTCACACAACAGAGTTGGTCAGACAGTAATTATTTAATGACAGGAGATGTTGATTTTTAAAAGTGTCAAAACACCACAAGGCAAATATACATAAATCAAACTCTAATAAGTTCTCAAGCAGCATTTTCTTACTTTACCTATCTGTAAATTTCTATTCTTATCAATGGAAATATTTTTTTCATTATTTTGTGTGTGTGTGGTAAAATTGATGTATACGGGTAATTTACAGATAAAAATCTAATCCTTCAAGCCTATCTTTTGCACTGGGGTTAGAGCATGTATCTAAAATGTAGACAACCAATGTTCAAAATTCAACTGGGGGTCTCCAATATTCTTGGTGAGTGGCTTAAGCAATGGGCTAAAGATTATAAGAGAAGCCTTCTCCTATCCCTGCCATTTGGTCGGACTTGCTCTGAGAAAGCCTACCAGCTGAGGTATGCCACATGTTGTGATAGCCATGTGTAGGTCCCATGGATCCGGAAACATGTGTTGTGGTAGGTGTTGACCATCATGGCAGTGGAGATATGTCTGCAGGTTTCGCATTTGTTGTTATGGCAGGGGCAGGTGTCTCTTTGAGTTGGTGGTTCCTGCTGTGTGGGGAACTTGCTTCTGATAATGAGGTTGGAGAGGTTGCAGGGGTATGTTTGAAGGCCAAAGGAAGGGATTCGGAAAGATGTCATTCAGGATGTGGTCCCCAGTAAGTATGGGTTGTAATTGTTTACAGATACTTAAAATTATTAAATGCTACATCGCAAAATCATGCTTAATTACAAGATACTGGATTTATGGCTATTCGCAATCGTAACTCACTAAACCTCTTTGTCTGTGCTGGTGAGGTGTTAACTGCCACTTCACCTTGAATAAGCCTCTTGCACATATTGTAATGCATTATCTGTTCCACATATTTGTATGTAGCTGTGAATGCAGTAGCCGTAGTCATCTGAGAAGACCTTTGTGTAAACTCAGAAGGCTTGTCTTTTTCAACGCAGATAGCTGGGACAAGTAAATAAGTAATCACCTCATCCAACGCTTGTCGAACCCCAAGCTCTTTAATACATCCTGGTGGAAAACACGGCACAAACATAGTTGTCAAAATCTTACTCTCATGTGATACTCTCGCACTGCAGAGAACTTCACTCATGATAAACTCTAATTCCCCATACATACTGGGGAGTTGTTCTCAACGTGCTTTGGTACTGCTCTGACATTCTCTCAACCGTGCAAACTCGCTTTAGTCAACATATACCCAGGCAGTCCTCAGAATCCTATCTTCGAATGGCCTTATCGTCGCGACAACGTGGTTCTGCAATTACCATTTATTCTTAAGCACTGGCCAATGACGCAATCTTCTAGCTACATCCAGGAGTCTCACGTATTAGCTATAGACAGCTCGTAATAATGCTTCAGGGCTGCCACATGTAACGCTAATGGTATTGCTAAACCGCAATTTACAACTTGCTGGGATGGATGCTCTCGCGACCCTCAGTAAGCCTCCTGGATATTTTGATTTGTATGCGACATTCACAATTGAAATGTACGAACTGAATAAAAAGAGTTTCTTGATCTGTTAACAAAAGTTAGTAGTCCCTTATCAGGGTTTTTCCCAGGTACCTTTCCTTATGCAACCTATGCCTTTGTTTCTCAGTGGTCCGTCAGGGATTGGAGCGGGGATTGACCCATGTGTGGAGCTAAGGTTTGTGCGTAGAATGCTAGATTGAGGTACCACCTTTTCTCCTACAGTACTTCTCGCAGTGCAAGCGTTCTGCAAGCCCTGCCTAGACAACGAATAAGCGTCCATAGTAAGAAAATATGTCCCCGCACACTATGATGTGCTACGAGACAAAATGCGTGGCAATAAGCCTTTATGTCTCCCACATGCTGGGATAAGCAGAAATCTAGACATTGCTGTATGCATACTACCAGTACTATGACTGCGCCAGGGTTATTACTGAATCCTGGGGAGGGAATGGCAAAATTGAAGGCGAGAGAGGGGACTAATCACAAGATCCATTCGCTATGCTGCAGACATTTTATCAATGTGTCTAGATCAGCAAGTGAAACTGGTCTCAATTATGGGCACAGAAAATCATTAGTGGACTTAGCTCAACTCATATGGAGCTTGTTCCTTGATTCCTGGCCTCATCCAGGCACCCAGCCGTGCTATAGCATGCTGGAAGCGACCAAATCTTCAATAACTTCATACGTCGGTTGCATAATTGCAGTCGGTGCCCATATGACCTCATAATTACCCGGTGAAAGCTAACATGACCTGTACAAGATACAATTCTCTTCCTGTAGCCGCTAACCAGCGATACAAATATCCGTCAGACATGGCACGTGCATGACCACATACAGAGAAATGGTAATCTGTCCCGACGTCATGGAGGGAACCTGATCTCAGCTTATCCTGAGGGCGCAGGTAGGTCAGTCCTAGCAGGTGGCTACCCGCATGATACAAGTATCCAGGCTAAGGATCATGTAACGAATGGGTAGGTTTGCTAAGTGTTCTGTATACCTCCCATCAAACTAGTGCACAATGAGAATGTTCCAGCCATGTTCCACAATGTAGTCACTAGACACGTGGAAGAGAAGAATTTTCAGTCATGGAGATTCCCAAAACGCCAGGAGGATAAATCCTGCAATGGATGTTGATTTCTCTCTTTTGTGTCTGCCATGGGTTCTATCAAGAAATAGTTTTTAAAAGATAATATAGCCTGTGAAATATGACAAAACAGATACCTTTGGGGGAGGGTTACTTTTTTTTGTTGATGTTTAAATCTGGTTAGAGAGGAGGGACAGTTGTCCTGGATTTTGCTCTTGAACCTTTGCCCTGCAATATCATCAGTTCCCTGTACATGCTCTAACCCAAACCTCTTGCTGGGTTGGTACGTCTATCCCGTAACACTGTGCACTATCCAGCTGCTGGGAGTCAGCAGATCTGGGCTTCAATCCTGACCCAGTGTGACTCGAGCAAATCATATCATTCCCCTCACTTTCTCCAGCTGTAAAAGTGCAGAATAATTTTATTGCCTTTATAAACTGGCTCACCATCTGCTGAGAAACATAGTTACTGAACGTCTTTCTGGTGCTATGAGACCATCACAGCTTTCTGCACACACCACAGGAAGCCAGAATCATCTGTTGTGGGTTGTAACGAGAGTAATGTTCTGCTCTACTCATCACCAAGAAGGCTCAGCTGGAGACTATGTTCAGTTTGGCCATCACACATAAAAATACATGGACAAATTGGGAGAATATGAAATGAGCAACAAATGATAAAAGGTTTAGACCTATAGAAAGTTGAAAAATTGGCATGTTTGTCTAAGAAGAAGAACTGAGGGGAGGACCTGATGATCTTCAACATGTAAAAGGTTACATAAAGAGGACAGTGATCAATTGGTTTTTGTCCACTGAGGGTCGCATAAGAAGAATCAGCTTTATCTGCAGCAAGGGAGATTTAGTTTAGACAGTAGAAAGCTTTCTACCTAAGGATAGGAAGCCTCAGAACAGGTTACAAGCAGGTTTTGGAATCCCATTATTTGATTTTTTAAAAGCAGCTTAGACAAACACCTGTCAGAGATGGTCTAGATGGTCAGCCCAGGAGGTAGGCTCGTGACTCCTCAGATCCTTCCAGCTTCAGTTCTATGATTTATTATTCACCTCCTTGTTACACAATATCTTGAATTTTTTGATGCTTTCGTTAAGTGATGAATTTGTTTGTGAATTTTGAGTTAAGAAATACAAAATTGTTTGATTGATTTAATTCTATGCTTTGTTTAGGAGTTTAACAGGATTACAAATACTAGCAATGCAAATTACAGATACACTAAATATAATATTCTTTTAATACCTGCCTATTTCTTTCTCTATTGCTAACATTGCATTTTTTGCAGTCATACTAACATAAACTCCTGTGTTTTAGGGTTGCTTTTATCATGTAACTTAGAAATCACTCTGATGCAAATTAATGCAGTTAAGATAGCTAGACAGATGAGGGAGACAGAGACATCGCCAGAGAGGCAGAAATAAACTAGATTGTGACTGAAGGATAGTAGGACATGGTCAGAAGACAGTTACTAGCTAATTACCTCATTTAAGATTTCCTATTCTAAGGATTGTTCCTCCTACTGAATTTGTGTTATTTATTTTTATCATATGCATAAATATGTTACCTCAGAACAAGTTTTTTTTTCTCAGTTTCTACCTTCTCTCCCTCTCTGGGGTCTCACTGCGCTGGCTTTAACCAGCATTGATCATGGAGGTTGGCTTTTACGCAGTGAACGACGAGAGGACACAATATTCTCTTATAATAATCTACAAATTCCTGACATCTAGCTCTGGCTAGGGCTGACTCTGAGTAAACCCAGGGTGTTCTACATACATCCAAAACTGTCTGTTCAGGGGTGTCTCAAAGAAACACAGTATCTCTGTTACATGTTATTCATGACAATATACATCATCCTTTACCTTCTGTGAATCTGATGAGAAAGGTTGTGCTTCCTCAAAAACAGGTATAATAAAAGCTGGAGTCTCTGCTGTGACCTCTTCATACAGCATTTCAGAGACCAGGATCCAGAGTCTATCACCATGGACCTCAGTAAAGAGACCTAAGAGTTCTACAGAGGATCCCCTGTTCTATTCTCCTGCTTGGCACAGATGGCTTTTATCTAATCTCCAAAAATGAATGCCTTTTCTGATTCATTATATAAGAGTGAAACAATTCCCTGGAAAACTTATGCTAATAGGAATTTACAACTGCTGAAAAGGCAGCATTAATGCTACATTTTATTTTTAGAACTTACAAACAAGTTTAATACATGAACTCCTAACCTCAGTGAGAAAGTTGTGGAGATAGGATAACTTCTAGCTTCAAAGGAATAGTTATGGAGATAGGAAAATGTCTAACATCAAAAGAGGCGTTTCTCTTTATCAGTTCTAAGGAACATAGGAATTGCCATTCTAGAGGAGGCCAGTCATCCCCCTTGTCCGCTATCCTGTCTCTGAATTACCTAGTAACAACTGCTTTAGAAGAGAGTTCATTGATTCACCAATCTTAGGCCAGCAGGGACATTAAATCATCTTCTCTGAGCTCCTGTACATAGAAGGACATTACATTTCACCTAGTTTCCCCAGTATTTAGCCCAATAACTTGTGCTTGGTTAAAGCAACTTTCAGAAAAGCATCTGGTCTTGATCTGAAGATATCAAGAGATGGAGAATTCACCACTTCTCTTGGCAGCTTGTTCCAATGGGTAAACAATTTCTCTAGAAGTGTTTCTCCCTGGCTAGCATGTCTCCTCATGGCTGGGCATGGCATAGCAAGGTAGTCTTTTTCTTTGGCACTCCACGCTGACTGTCACTCTGGCCATGCTGTGATCTACTTCTCATAACTCAGCCCTCCAGCCAAGTCACATATATTCCCACCCAATCTGAGGTAAACCCAATCTAGCTCCTCAGTAGTCCAGTGGCTTCATGCCAGGTCTTCATCCTGACTTGAGGCTTTATTGGCCTTCCAGGTCATCTCTGGGGGTCTTCGTGCCACCATCCTCAAGGGGTTGGTAGGGGAACCCAGGAATACTATCTACTCTGGGTACTCTGTAGTAAGCAGTTCAGATCTGTCTATTCACACCCATTACCTCCTCCTCGGCTACTTTCTAACTCAGCCTGTCATAGAATCATAGAAGATTAGGGTTGGAAGAGACCTCAGGAGGTCACCAATCCAACCCCCTGCTCAAAGCAGGAACAACACCAACTAAATCATCCCAACCAGGGCATTGTCAAGCCAAGTCTTAAAAACCTCTACTGGAGATTCCACACCTCCCTAGGTAACCCATTCCAGTGCTTCACCACCCTCCATTGAAATAGTGTTTCCTAATATCCAACCTAGACCTCTCCACTGCAACTGAAACCTTTGCTCTTGTTCTGTCATCTGCCACCACTGAGAGCAGCCTAACTCCATTCTCTTTGAACCCCCATCAGGTAGTTGAAGGCTGCTATCAAGTCCCCCTCACTCTTCTCTTCTGCAGACTAATAACCCCAGTTCCTCAGCCTCTCCTCGTAAGTCATGTGCCCCAGCCCCTAATCATTTCTGTGCCCTCTGCTGGACTCTCTCCAATTTGGTTTGTCCACATCCTTTCTGTAGCGTGGGGACCAAAACTGGATACAATACTCGAGGTGTGGCCTCAAAAGTGCCATTATCACTTCTCTTGATCTGCTGGCAATGATCCTACTAATACAGCCCAATATGCCATTGGACTTCCTGGCAACAGGGGCACACTGCTGACTTATATCCAGCTTCTTATCCACTGTAATCTCCAGGTCCTTTTCTGCAGGAAAATTTAAGAGGGCTCATTTAGGATTTGAACTCAGACCCACTTGCACCCACAGCGAGAACCATACAAACCCCTAGACCAATAAACCCATGAGTCAGTGCTCCTTACAGCCCCTTCTCAGGCTCACTCCTCCACAGATCCCAGAAGAAAAGAGGATTCATTATGGTAAACAAAGCAAATCTACAGGTCCCACACTGGGTCTATCTGCCCCAAAGAGGATCTGGCACATAGCAGGCTCAGGACAGCCCCTGGCCCCAGACCAGCCTGCCTCCACACAATCTATAGGTTTTCTCTGGGCCCAGTCAGGCCTTCCTTCAAGGTGCTAGCACAAGAGGTCCACTCCTTCTCCTGCTGAGACGTGACTGTATTGGGCTTTCCCTTTTTCAATTGCTCCCTCCAGGCTTTGACCCCTCTCATAGGTGTAACAGGGTAGGGTTGATTGAGTGCCCAGGCCCTCATTAGCCTCTTTCCAGACAATGTGGGGTCATTGTCCCCCTTCAAACCCTCACTGTTAAATATTTGTGCCCTATTTCTAATTTGCATTTTTCTGGCTTCAGCTTCCAGCCATTGGTTCTTATCCTGTTAATTTGAAAGTGCCCTTTAGAACCAGGTCCTTTCTCCCCATGAAGGAGCATATACGCTTTAGTCAAGTCACCTCTCAGTCTTCTTTGTGATAAGACTGAAAGGTGGAACACCATGGCTCCATGGAAAGTCCCCATGTATCCTAATCAGTTAGTGGTTGGCTTATTACGGGATAAGTGCTCTGGTGAATCTGAAGCAATAAATAATTTATCACTACAAGCAGTAAAGTCCTGGAGTCCTAACTCTGCTTTCCTTGTTTACCTAAATTTCCCATAGATCCTTGCTGTAAGGAACTGGATGCAATAGCTTGATATGCAACATTGTACCCAGAGTCTTACTCACATAATGGGCTGAGCAGAGAAGTGGGCGATCTCTGAGTCGGAGTCCCATTTCTTCTCCTGAGTAGCCTTGGTAATAACTTGCACATCACTCCTGTTAGTAGGATAAATATGTTAAAATATAATTATTAGAGCTGGTAAAAAATTATCCTATTGAACAATTTTCCACTGGAACATGCTGTTTTGACAGAATCAGAACTTTTCATTGGAATCCGTTGAATCCATTGAAACTTTTAGTGGAAATCAGGCCTGCTCCTGGTTGACTTCAGCTTGACTGCTGCCCAATTCCTCGGATGCACAGATGCCCATGCTGTCTGGCTTCCCTGCTGCCCAGCTCCCAGTTGTCCAGCAGGAAATGCAAGTTTTGGTGAAATCACATTTTTCAAGGGAAAAATCTCTCCTGTGAAAAATTCCAAACAGCTCTTGAAAGAAGTTAATGGAAAAACTAAAGGCAGATATCCTGTAGCAATCTTAACTCTGGTCCTCTGGAAATGCCCGTCTTCTATCTCCACCATGGATCAAATTAACCCCTCCCTGCACACAACTCTACTACATCAATATCCACAAATTATGTGGATAGGAGAGAAAAGGATAGTTTGGTAAAGGGAGATGTAAATAGACTGGCCACCTCTGGAATGCCACTTCATGACTTGGGATGACTCCTCAGTGCCTGGTCTCCATTTCCTTCCTTGGAGCTCCTCAATAACTCCACAAAGGCGCATGTGTCCCTTCTTAGAGTCTATCTTATTAACATAAAATTCAAAGTAAGCACAAAAGAGTCTTCCAGCCTGGGCTCAAGCTGGACCCAGCCCCTCCTCCCTGAGGTCTCCCTGTCTATCTTCAAGTTTCCAAGTTGGGAACAGCTTTTCATCCCTTCCCAGGATCTGCTTCTGCTCTCCCCTCAGTCAAAGGTCTGTCTCCTGTAGGTACCTACTGAGTTCTGCAGCCTCTGCCAAAGCTTCCTCCCCTATTTTCTCTTCCTCTCTGGCTCTTTAGAGAGACCAGCTGCTCTCTATCAGGCCTCATTGAGAAGCCGTTAATAAGGCATTGATGGTTTGGATCCATTCCCTCATAAAGGCCCAGCTCACCCAGTGGCAGGGTGTGTGAAGAAAGGAAGGTTAAGAAGGTGCAGTTCAGGTTATGGTGTATGATCTGAAGTTTATGGAAGCTGATGAAGTTAATGAGTTGTCTCCTTGGTTCTTGTAAATCAACATAGCTCCATTGACTTCAACTACATTGCTTTGCATCAGCTGAGGACATAGCTTAATAGCACATTTTAATGGTGTGTTTGCTATGGTGTGAAGCAAGCTGAGGTCTCTGTATACCAAGTTCCAGACCTTCTTTAACACTGTTTAATGTTGGACAGTGACTGGATTATGTTAACTCCTTTAGCCCATTTATTCCATCTAAATGAATACATGAAAGTGTGGCTGTATTAGGTTTAAAATGATGCAGATGCCTGTCCAAGGCTCGAGGTCCCCAAACATGTCATTGCTAATACAATACAATCCCAGTACCATCAAAATAATCCTTTCAACAGGAACTCAGCCATCCAGAGAGCTACAGCAACTCCTTTTCACCCCGTGATCATTGTGGAAGTCAAACCTTAAGCTCACTCAGTAATCAACATCAAAGTGATGGCACGTTGGCTTCTCAAACACAAGACAGAATATTGATGCCCCCCCATGCAATAAACATTTCCATCCCCTCCCCAAAACAGAAAGAAGAGCTCAAACCAACTTGGCAAACTGATAAAATAAAACAAAAGCCAGATAAGCAAAGTGTTACTACCTGGCCCATTATCCAGCAGTACAGTCACCTGTCTCTTGCAAGAGAGCCCAATCAGTGGGAGCCATGTACTTCTAAGATAACTGCATCTGGGTAGAGTGTCATCTTTGTTTCTAGCTCTGGGGCAGTAGAAAACACTCTCCAGATCAGATCCCTTTTCTCACACCCTTCCTTTGTCTATGGGATGCCACTGTCCAACTGCCTTAGAACTCGGCCAGAGCTTCACCTAGGTTGTGCTCACTCTGGGCTTCTAGCTAAATCCCTTTTAGAAGAATGTGGCAGGGAGGCAAGGAATACAGGTTTAGCAAAGGGTTTAGCAAAGGGAAACTTTATATAGTAAGCCCTTGACAGATATAGATCTGCAAAACAAGACAGTTATGTCCTGCCTGTGGATGGAAGAAGAAAGGCAATGGTCAAGATTAGATTAAGAGAGAAAATGACCAAATTCTCTCTCCATAATATCTCATGATGGGAATGTCAAGGGTGCACAGCTCTCTTCACTTCCACTGACTAGGATCTGGGAATGCTCCTCACCCCTGTCAGTCAGCACACTAATGAAATGCATTATCACATCAGTGAATATTTGATTATCTTCTTTAAAGTTAAGGGATCTGGATCAGTTTACACCATCGGAGGATCTGGCCCAAGATGTGGCTTGATAAGATTCAGTATGAAGGCTGGAACAAAGTACAGCCCAAATCCAATAATTCTAGCCAATATAGTACCCAATTATGACAAACAGCAGGCTCTAAATTTGGGCATGAAATTTAAATACTAACATGGCTATTACTATTGATAACGCTAAAATATTGATTCCCACTTTCTGGAGAAATACAATATTGATTCACCCAGCCTCCTACATGGCAGCTTGTCTGTAAAAATTCCACCACAACACCACGTAAACGGCCAGCTACCTATTTACACATTGATTTGTGGCAAGACAAGCGTAAAAGTATAATTAGGCAGGCCAGAAAAGAATATGAAAAGCAACTAACAAAACGCACAAAAACTAAGAACAATTTTTCTGAAGTACTTCAGAAGCAGGAAGCTTGCCAAACAACTAGTGGTGTTGCTGGACGGTCAAGATGCTAAAGGAGCACTCGGGGAAGGCAAGGCTGTTGCAGAGAATCTAAATAAATTCTTTGCATCAGTCTTCTTTGCAGAGGATCTGAGGGAGATTCCCACACATGAGACTTTTATTTTTTTTGGTGACAAATCTGAGGAACTGTCCCAGATTGAGGAGCTGGTAGGGGAGTTTTGGAAACAAATTGATAAATTAAATAGTAATAAGTCTTCAGGACCAAATAGTATTCACCCAAGAGTTCTGAAAGAACTCAAATATGAAACTGCAGAACAAATAACTGTGGTATGTGACCCATCACTTAGATTAGCCTCTGGACAAATGACTGCAAGGTAGCTAATGTAATGCTGATTTTTAAAATGAGCTCTAGAGGCAATCCTGACAATTACAGGCTGCTGAGCCTAAGCTCAGTACCGTGCAGATTGGCTGAAGCTATTTTAAAGAACAGAATTATCAGACACATAGCTAAACAAGATATGTTGGGGAGGAGTCAGTATGGCTTTTAGAGGGAAACCTTGCCTCACCAATCTATCAGAATTCTTTCAGGGAGTCAACCAGCATGTGGACAAGGGTTATCCAGTTGATATAGGGCATTTGGACTTTCAGAAAGCTTTTGACAAAGTCCCACACCAACAGCTCTTAAGCAAAGTAAGCAGTCATGGGATAAGAGGGAATGTTCTCTCATGGATTAGTATCTTGCTAAAAGATAGGGACAAAGGGTAGGAATAAATACTCAGTTTTCACAATGGAGAGAGGTAAATAGCTGCATTCCCCAAGGATATGTACTGAGACCTGTGCTGTTCAACATATTAATAAATGATCTTGGAGCGAACAGTGGGGTGGCAAAATTGCAGACAATACAAAATGACTCAGGACTGTTAAGTCCAAAGCTGACAGCGAAGAATCAAAAAGGGATCTCACAAAATTAGATGAATGGACAACAAAATGGTAGATGAATTTCAATATTGATAAATGCATTGTAATGCACACTGGAAAACATAATCTCAGCTATACATGCAAAATGATGGGGTCTAAATTAGCTATTACTACTTAAGAAAGAAATTTGGTGTCATGTTGAATAGTGCTCTGAAAACATCTGTTGAATGTGCAGTAGCAGTGAAAAAAACTAGCAGAATGTTAGGAACCATTAGGAAAGTGATAGGTAATAAAACAGAAAATATCATAATGCCACTATATAAATCCATGGTACTTGCACACCTGGAAAAAAGCATGCTGTTCTCGTTGCCTCATCTCAAAACAAGATATATTAGAACTGGAAAAAGTACAGACAAGAGCAAAAAAAAATGATTAGGGGTATGGAACAGCTTCCATATGAGTATTGATAAAAAGACTGGTATTGTTCAGCTTAGAAAGAGATGACTAAAGAGGGATATGATAAATGTTTATAAAATCATGAATGTTGTGAAGAGAGTGAACAGGGAAGTGTTATTTACCCCTTCACATAACAAAAAGACCAGAAGTCACCCAAAGAAATTAATAGGCAGCAGATTCAGAATAAACAAAAGTAATTATGTCTTCCCACAACGCAGTCAACTTGTTGAACTCATTGCCAGGGGATTTTGTCAAGGCTAAAAGTATAACTAGGGTTAAAAAAGGAATTATATAAGTTCATGGAGGATAGGTCCATCAATGGCTATTAGCCAAGATGGTCAGGGACACAACCCCATGCTTTGGATGTTCCTAAATCTCTGATTGCCAGAAGCTGGGATTGGACAACAGGAGATGGATCATTTGATAATTGCCTTGTTCTGTTCATTCCCTCTGAAGCAGGATTCTGCCTATTTTGTCATTATTTTGTAAGCAGAATCAGAATGAGATCTCCCTTGACATCTGGTGGTGAGCTGTGGAAAGGACTTCAGGAGCTGATCTCGTTTGCATGGGCACACCAATCCTGCTTAGTGTGATGGGACTGCTTGCTCAAATGGCCACTTTGGCTGCTGTGGGATCTCCAGTCTCTTTGTTATTGTAGCAGGAGTAATAAAGAATTGTTATCCCAGTTATGTGCATCAAGAACAGTAGAACTGTGCTTAGCATTTTATGACTGAGGGACTCACCCTCAACTGAATAACATTCACTAGGTAAGGGACATGGGTTCCAAAGCCCAGGGACTTGTGAGAGGGTGGAGACAGGTATTTATATCTGGTGGTGAAGGTCTTAAACACCAATTTGATCATTCTGCTCTGTAATAATAGAGTTAATTTAAACTCAATTAAGAGTCTCGTTACATGCTGCAGAAGTTGTTGATGCCTAGGTCTCAGCATTAGACCTACTTTGGGCTAGTGGTTCTGGTACAAGAAGACTATCCACATGCCTCATCAGTGAGGCTCCCCTACTAACAGCTGAAATCACTGAGAGCTGTGTTAAGAGTTGAGGGGCAGACATACTGGTGAATGGCTAATGGAGAGGTGTGGTGGCTGGTGGATAGGCCTGGGCAGCTGGTGGAGAGGTGTGGGCAGCTGGGCACCTGGGAGTGAAGACTGGAGCAGAACCCCACAGATAGGCATGGCAATCAGCTGTTGAGGGCCTGAGCAGTGAAGCGTGTAAGGCAGAAGTCTCAAAGTCCCGGCCCACAGGACATCTGTGGCCTGAGAACCTCCCCACTGTGACCCATGGAAACTTTTAAAAAAAGTTCTTTCATCCGGTCCTCATGGCTGCTAGCTGAGGGGAGGGTGGGAGCGGGAGGGGAGTGCACAGGAAAGATTCACATGTCCCTCCCCTGAACGTTGCTCCTTCTTGCTGCTCCTGGGATCCTCCAGGGACTGCATTCGGCAAACTGTCATTGACCTCAGGCAGCTCCACTCCCTGCAAGTGGTTCCCTATCCTCACTGTTACTGGCATAGCTGCAGAGGAGAGACCCATGCAGCTATGCTGCCTGCTGTCTGCTACAAGGCACCCCCTCTCCCCCCGCCCCACAGCTCCCATTAACTGGGGAAGAGGAACAGAGATACCATCACTAGCTGCTGGGCAGAGTCAGCCATGGAGGCAGCATCACTAGTCACCAGGCAGAGTCAGCTGGGGAGGCATGAGGCCAAGGGAGCGAGGGAAAAGGGTGGGAAACGGGCTGGGAGGTGATATGAACACCATCTTCAGTGACATTATTGGCCCACTGAGAGGATTTGAGGACTGGCGCTGGCCCTAAGGCAAATTGAGTTTGAGACCCCTGGTGTAAGGTGCCTCTGTACCTCCCTACCTTCCACCCAGGCTGGAAGGTAAACTCTGCAGATGAACTTCTGAACTCTGGGGCTTCACTGACCAAAGACAGCAACTGTGAGTGGGGTAACTTTTGGATTGCTGGACTCAAGAACCCAAAGGGAAAGGACACGGACCAACCTACTTGAGGATGGGTCTTCTCGTTTATACCTTGTGTTTATGAACCCTAGTTGTGGCGTTTTCCCAATTTGATGCTGAGTTGTTTACCTCCTGTTATTAAAGATTTTTTGCTACACCTAGACTCTGTGCTTGCCAGAGGGGAAGTACTGCCTCTTTGAGGCACCCAGGGGTGTGTGTCTAATTTTCCCACATCACTGGGTGGGGCTCTGGCCAGTTTTGCATGGTATTGTTGAAAGGGAACCTCTATGTACTGAACCCAAACCTTGTTGCTATCAACTCTGCCTGGCAGAAGGGTTACAATTTATCTGTCTGTCTCTCATGCCTCCATCGCTGTATTAGCCCACAGCCATTTCCATGCCCTTTCGCTGGAGTTGCTGGGTCTCTGCAATTCCTAGCAGACCGGGATCTATTCCACAGATGGGTGCTCCCTGCTCCCCCCCTAGGGCAGGCTTGGCTGAGAGGTGATGGACTAAATGGGACCAGGGACTGAAAGCCTCTCCCAGCTCTAGAGATGATCCCAGCTTGTGCAGGCTTCAGACATGGTCACAGACCAGGATGTCCCTGTTCTGGGGCTAAATAGCTGAATCCTGTCTCCAGGGCTGTGAGCCCAGCTCTGATCTCACCTCGGAGCAAACCAGCCAGACAACCTGCCCTAGCTAACCCTAAACCCACAGAAGGAGGACAGCAGCTACCCAAATCTCACACAATGGCAGCATCCCTAGAAGGACCCTTGCATAAAAACAAGGCAGGGCTGAGGCAAAAAGGGTGTCCCAAGGTGTTTGCAGAATAAAAAAATATACTTATAGTACCAACATGTGACCTGGAATAGCTAAGAGCCTAGTGGTGCCAGAAACTTATCTGTCCTGAAAAAGCCTGTTCCTCCATTAACTGCACATAATCTCTTTTGGATGAGCAGAGATTCCTCCCTGCCCACACACACCACATTAACCATTCTAGGGATTCAGCCATCAGAAAAACACACAGCTCAGGCTGCCCTGGCTGGTTGAAGTAGGTCTTTAAGTGGAACCTAAAAGCAAACACTAAAAGCTAAGGACCAGGTCTTCTGCTGATGTATATTGATACAGTTCCACTGTCTTCATAGTACCTAGGCCTATTTTCACCAACTGGGGATCTGGCCCTTTTATATCAGCTGGGCATCTGGCCCATTACACAGTTTGAAATCCATATTCTTTGCCTGTGTGTTTAAACCAAAGATGAGAAAAAAATTCTGAACCTATTTGCATGTTCTTTGCTCTTTGTCCCATGAGATTAATTACAAGAGTGGAACTTTTAATGGTTACGCTGTGATTCATTCCCTCTAGGGATAGAACTTTGGAGGAATTCAGTGTTGCTAAGATTTTCTCTATCTGATCTTCAATTTATATTGGGATGAATGGCCCAACTTCTTTCTTTCTTTCTTTCTTTCTTTCTTAGAAAAGGAGTAAATGTGGAAAAATCAAAATGTGTATATATGAATGAAAAGGAGATTTATTAAAAAATCCATCAAAAATGTTTCCCATTCTACTCCCATTCTGTATCAGGATTAGCAGAAAAAGGAAGCAAAGAAAACTTCGGTTTAACCTGTGAAGTTAGGGTTAGAAACAGAAATAGCATGTGGAGAACTAAAACCAAGTATTTTTTTAAAGTAAGTTGTGACGATTATTAAAAGATTTTGAGGAGACTTCACATGATAAATGCAGATAAATGCTGTATATGTATAAGAGATAACAGAATTAGCCATAAAGTAAAAAATGACCTTACTCATTGTTGGAACATTTGATAGTAATTTCTTCACCACAATCAGTTCATTAGTCATGAAATAAAATTTATTCAACAGATTTTTTTAGAAGATATTTATTTTCATGGATTCCTCATTAGTTGAAATCATTCTTAGAATAATTTTGACCATCAGTTCTCAGTGTCAAAGCCCTAGATAGTGGAAGTCATTTAATGAGATGTACCTATTTCCTCCAGCTGGGGATCTGGGCTATTTACCGATAAGGAGCTACATCTTATTTCCACTAGCTGCTTTTCTTCGTTATATGGAGGTTCTGGTTCTCCATCTATTATGCATTTGTGAAGTGAGATTCTCATGAGTGTGCAGGATTTGATCTTAATTGACCACACACAGATTTCACTTGCCACATATATCTGATCTCTGATATATGACTGAGATCAGGTTTTTAACACAAATGGACGTAGAGAGATAAACTATGTCTGTCTTTCCTGCCGTGAGAACAGCATTCTGTTCAATAGTCTCCTGATGGCCTTCTTCATCTCAGCGTTTCTCAGGGTGTAGACCATCGGGTTTAGCACTGGGGTGATTACAGAGTAAATGACTGAGGCCGCCTTATGCAGGGCAAACTGCTTGATGGGCCAAGCATAGATGAAGATGCTGGGTATGAATCGCAAACACATCGCAGTGATCTGGGTTACACAGGTGGACAGAGACTTGTGCTTCCCTTCCATGACATGTATCCTGATCTTGATTAAGATGACGGTGTAAGAAATAAGGAGAATGGTGAATATTGTTATGATCACTAACCCATTGTTGAAACTCATCTGCATTTCAGCCAAGTGAGTGTTGGTGCAGGCCAGTTTGATGACTTGTTGAACATCACAGTAGAAATTGTCCAGGATGTTTGGACCACAGAATGGTAACTGGAGGAGCAGTCCAGTCTGAACAGCAGAGTGAGCGAATCCAGCCAGCCATGCCAGTGCCACTATCCTCATGCATACACCCCGGTTCATGATAGTCAAGTACTGCAGTGGTTTATATTTGGCCACTTACTGATCGAGTGGCATTCCCACAAGGCAACACCGCATAGCGCAGCAAAGAAGTGGAAGAAAAACATCTGAAGGATGCAGTCATTGAATGGGATGGTTTAATGATGTGAGAGGAGATCTGAGAGTAATTTTGGAGTACTGATTGTTGATTCGCTGATATTTAGGAAAGCCAAGTTGGCCAGCAGGATATACATGGAGGTGTGGAGCTGGTAGTCAGAGATCACAGTGGTGATGATGATGAAGTTTCCTAGCCAGGTGTTTATGTAGACTATGAAGAAAGTCACATAAAGGAATGGCTGCAGCTCAGGTCTCTGAGTGAGGCCCAAGAGGACAAAATCTGTCACTGGGGTGGTGAAGTTCTTCTTCTTCATTTATTAACCTCAAAATATGCCTGAAGAAGGAACAGTGATGATAATAATTATGATGCAATCTCAGTACACACTGTTATTAAAAGAATATTAACTCCATGTTAACTGATACACTTGCTTGGAAATTTTCTTTGTTTACCAAATTCCAGACTGTATACTCAGCCCCAATGGTGAGTACCCTGCTTCAGCAGAACTTCTGAGCTCCACCAGTGGTCATCTCCAATTTGAGGTCTTTTGGAGTGAACAGGAGCAACCTACACACTCAAAATTCCCCCTGCTAACAACTGTCTCCATTCGTCTTCCTGAAGCCCTGATAGTGCACAGCTCACATGGGCCACAGATTCCTCATGTGGCCTAGAGGCTCAGGGTTGGGAAGAAGGCGTATTTGCAAAGTGGATGTACTCAGACCAGGGGTTCTCACATTCTGGGGTGCGATCCAGACCAGTGAGGTGTGTGTCACAGCCCACCCCATAACCCTGGTGCCTTACAACGCTTCGCTGTTGTAGCTCCCAACCTGGGACTCTCAAAACTGGCCTACCAGCTTGTAGGTGTCACCCCCTCCATGTCTGTGTAGAGCTGAACTGCTGGACCAGCAGCTCTGACCTTAGCAGCCTGTCAACAACCTACCAGTCATACCCTGGCTTCCACCAGCCTTGATTACTACTTGCAGGTAACCCCAGCATTCTCCCAGTCCTGAATTTTACCAAAAACCTGTGTCTGCTGTCATATACAGATAGTAGAGTTAATAGAACAGAAGTACTTTATATCTCTTTTGACTGTAAAGGGGTTCACAGTTCAGTAAGTGGCTGTCACCTGACCAGAGACCAATCAGGGGACAGGATACATTCAAATTTTGAGGAGGGAGTTTTCTGTGTGTGCTGTTAGTTTTTGGTTGTTGTTCTCTCTGGGTTCTGAAATTGACCAGACGTGCAAGCAGGTTTCTCTCCAATCTCTCCGATAAGGCTCTTTAAGTTTAAAATAGTAAAGTATAGGTAGATAAGCGAAGTTAGGTTATGTTTGTTTTCTTTATTTGCAAATTGGATTTGGCTGGAGGGTTTCAGTTGATGTTTGACCGAGAATTCAAATTTGTATTTTGCTGAAAGGATTTTAATTTGTACTTATACTTAGCTGGGAGGGTATTCCTAGTGTCTATTAACGGAAACCCTGTGACCTAATCCATCGCTTAAATCTTACAAAGATATTTTTTACTGTTTTTTCTCTTTAATTAAAAGTTTTTCTGTTTAGAACCTGATTGTTTTTTTTTTATGTCTGTGAGACCCCAGCGGACTGGGTCTGATCCACAGGAAATTGGTGGGGAGAAAGGAGGGAAGGGGAGAAAAGGTTAATTTTCTCTCTGTGTTTAGGATTTTCTCTCTCAGGGAGAGTCTGGTAGGGGAGAGAGAAGGAGGAGGGAAGGTGAATTTTCTTCTGTTTTGTAATTCAAGGAGGTTGAGTCACAGTGAACTTCCAGGATAACCCAGGGAGGGGAAGCCTGTGAGAGGCAACGGTGGGGGAAAGGGTTTACTTTCCTTGTGATAAGATCCAGAGGATCTGGGTCTTGGGGGTTCCCAGGGAAGGTTTTGGGGGGACCAGAGTATACCAGATACTGGAATTCCTGGTTGGTGGCAGTGCTACAAGTAGTAAGCTGGTAATTGAGCTTAGAGGAATTCATGCTGGTACCCCATCTTTTGGACGCTAAGGTTCAGAGTGGGGAATTATACCATGATATCTGCATTGTCTTCCCCCTTTTCTGCACACTTCAGATATTAAAGGTTCATTGCTTCTGTACAGAGTCAATATAAAATAGTTTTGCTAGTTTAACTGGAGTTACCAAACAGTTCAGTTGAAACACAGCATTGGTTTGGTTTAGATTACAAAATGAAACTAATTTATGAAAAAAAGAAGACAGGACTTTTAGTGAATTCAAGTATAAGACACAAAGTTAGAAATGGTTACCAGCAAGTAAAAGTGCAAACATGCAGGTAAAAGTCTAAAGATTTATTTAGCAAGTTTTGGTTCAAAGCTTTGCTCAAGTTAGCCTTTCTCACACACTGTCTTCCAGCAAGATGATGACTGACTCTTACCGTGGTCAGGATCTCTCCCAGTGTGCCAAAACTGCTGGCGTTTTTAGGTGAAAGAAAGAGAGAGAGAGATACCTTGGGGTTCTCTACGCCATCAGAGGTACTGAATTCCTCTATCTTGCCTTAACAAAACAATAGTCTTTGACCCCTTAGAGTAGCTACATAAAGAAAAGGAATTAAGTCTGATTGGCTTTAGCAGGAATAACTTTTGCTGAAGATTTCTGAAAAAAATCATGTCTCTGCATTGTTCTAGTGCTAAGCTTCTACTGCTAAGCTTCAGACATTTCCATTGAAAAACTGTGAACGTGTAAAGATTTGCAGGTATTCATCTACAATGAAATATTCAAAGCTGCCATGGTATTATGGACACTCAACTCACACTAGTATTTTTGAAAATCCCGAAAGCTGAAATATCAACCAGCCCTAAATAAATATCTCATTCTTAAATGACAGTGCTCTGTGCTGGGAGGAGAGGGGGAGGATGGCTTTATGGGTAAATCACTGGCTGTGGATTCTAGGGAGTTGGGTTCAATTTCTGCCCTACCATGGACACCTTCTGGAGCCTTCCATAACACATATCACTTCTCAGTCTAGGATCATCAAAGTGGAATAAGAGAGTTAGGTGCAGGGAGTCTCACTTAAGTTTCATAAGCAGATATGGGCACTTCCCTTGGCTTTTTCAGGTTTTAACTTCCAAACTCCAGCCAGCCCCAGAGAAAATGGCTTTCAGATCACAGCAGCATAGAGCTGTTGCCGAACGAGAAGCTTTGTCAGACAGAGTTAGTCTTACAAAGGTGTCAGATAGTTTTGGTAGTAAAGACTCAGTGGGCTGATGTACTCCTAAATCACTTGGACTTCTCTAATACTCAAGCCTACATTTGAAAAGCCTCCCACTCACCTCTTCCCCCCTTCAGTAACAAAGCCTATAGCTAATTGTAGTTTGTAGATTATTTACAAAAACAGTCACTACCTCATGCAATCTGCTGTGCCGGTGGTATCAGATCTGGTTGCCTCTTAATGATTAAGGATGACCAGGGGAAGTCACATTTCAAAGCTGATCATTGCTCTCTGAATAGACAGGGGAAGGAAATCATATTCTAAAGAAGAGAAAGTCCCAGAAATCTTCCCCTTATACCATACCTGACCCATGCACTAAGACTGGCACTAACATCAAAGACTCTCTGAAATCCCCCTGAGCTTGAGCCGGGCCTGATCAAGAAGATGCCAAGGGTTAATAACCCTCACAGTTCAAAATTTGCACCTTATTTTCAGTCTGAATTTGTCCAGCTTCAACTTTTGGACACTTAATCATGTAAGACCTTTTTCAGCTACATTGAAGAGCCCATTACTAAACATTTGTTCCCTGTGTAGACACTTACGTAGCCTGTAATCAAGTCACCCCTTATCCTTCTTTTTCTTAACCTGAACGGACCGAGCTCGTTGGGTTATCATTAAAAGGTACATTATCTAATCCTTTAATCATTCTAGTGGCTCTTCTCTGAACCCTCTCCAAATTTTTTAACATCTTTCCTCAACTGTGGCACCAAAACTGTACTCTCTATTCCAGCAGAGGTTGCATA
This sequence comes from Chelonoidis abingdonii, assembly GCF_003597395.2. Taxonomy (NCBI): domain Eukaryota; kingdom Metazoa; phylum Chordata; order Testudines; family Testudinidae; genus Chelonoidis; species Chelonoidis abingdonii. Next base: position 51,883 of record NW_027424282.1, read on the forward strand.
AGTGCTTTAGATTCCCCTGTTTATCCATCCCAGGATCATCTTTGTTTTGGCCAGAGTGTCACATTAGGTTCTTATGTTCTGCTCATTATACACCATGACCCCCTAATTCTTTTCAGAGTCCCTGCTTCCCAGGATAGACTCACCCACCCTTTAAGTGTAGCCTGAGTTCTTTATGTATACATTTACATTTTGCCTGAGCTAAAATGCATATTTGCTTGTGCACAGTTTACCAAACAACCCATTTTTAATCATTTGAGGACCTTGGGGCTGGATTCACAATGGGACTTTGGCTTTCAGACAATTAAAAAAACTCCCTGGGATTCACAATGCCTGAGTTCAGTGCCCAGGCTCCCTAACAAATGGGGAGAGGTTGGTGTCTAAGAATGGGATTCACAAAAGCCAGCAGGCTGAAGGGCTCGCTGCCTGTGTTTGCGATGGGAGATGGCACAGAAAGGGGTGAGTGCTCTACCCCACCCTTCTCACAGAGCTTGGAGCCTAACTCTGGGCTGCAGGAGCCACAGCCAGGACCCCTCCACTGGAGCTAGGTATCTACACCATTTTTTGGCAAGACATGCCAGAGGGGGAGGCAGCAGCACCCACCCGCTTATAGTGTTTAGCCCAGGGCTTAGGGCACTCACGTGGGCTGTGGGAGACACCTGTTCAAATTCTTTCTCTGCTAGCACATTGCACCACACCACCTCCTCTGGCTTGATTCTGAATGGGCCCCTGTCCAGTAGGTGAGCTCTGAGCTCGGCTGCCAGGAGGAAAGCCCTTCCTCCACTCACCTTCCTCTGCTTTGTGGGACACACTGGGGCTGAGGCATCGACATGTCTGGAGGTGCCTAGTGTGTAAACCCAGGTACCTGGGGAACTTTTGCAGCAGAAATCTAGGTGTTGAGTGAGGTTAGATGCCCACGAGGCAGCTAAGCAGGGTTTGTGAATATGAGTGGCAGAAAATGATAGACTTTGGCACCAAAAATAGCCATGAGGCACCTCTGGTCCATTGTGAATCTAAATAGGGGGTTGTGAATCCCAGCGGCACCGAGATGTTGTACTTAGACTCTGAGAGTAGCAGTGAGGCATCTGTGTTTTTTCTTAGTCTAGCCCTTAGTGTGAATCTAGGCTGTTTTCGGGGCCCCAAGGCTGGGATTCTTAAAGGAATTCGGAAGAGTCAGGTGCCAAATTCCACCTTCAGTTCTGATGCAGGTTTACTTTGACCCCTCCAGTCCACAGCTGCTGGAGAGCCACAGAACCTGGACTATGCTAAGAGAAAGAAATAACAAAACCCATGGTGGGAATCTCACTATGGTTTTATCCATCAATCTGGGCACATCCCTGGGGTCTGTTTCCCAGCTGTAACCTGCCCTGGAGATCTGAGCTCCACAGATTCTCTGCTGTGGGAGAACCTGGGGACACAGCTAATCAAAGGAAGGTTTCAGAGGATCATAACAAGAATGGCAGGGCTGCCGAGAGCAGGTTTGGGCCCCGGTGAAGAAGAATGGGTCTGTGGGCTATTATCCTCCAAACTCTTTTTATCTGACAGCCCCGCCAATAGCTGTAATAACCCTTTCAAACAGAAAAGAGTACAAGTGCTCAGTGTGATGTCCCCAACCAGAGCTCTCCTTCCTTCTCACTATGGGCTCTGAGCATCCCCCTATCCAGCAGTAACAATGCCTATCCCCAATATCACATTGCACAGTTTAGGAATCAAGAGTCAATATCTCGCATAACCTGCCGTGTGCATGATCTCATAGCCAGCTGCCTCCAAATGAGCAAGAAAGGCCTGGGGAAGTCACATCTCAGAGTTGATCATTGCTGTGCTGAGAGGCTGGGGAAGTGGACCTGGTTCCAAAAATGAGACAGTCCCAGAAATCTTCCTCTTATATAATAGTTGATACATGAGGTAAGGCTGTCTCTAGGGTGAAAGAGTCTCTGAAATCTCCCTCTACTTTCCTTGCAGGATGAGGGGACCTGACCCTTTGGAGATTTAGGGAGTATGTCACAAGCAGAATCATTAAGAAATCCCTGGAGTGGTTCGGTTCGCTTACATGTTTATTTTAGCCACCCAAACTCAGCCTGCTCTGGAGCTCCCCTGCCAGGCAGGGTGGACACAAGGGAAATATTTGGGATGCAGGGAAAGAAATGGACATTTGAGTGACCTCAGTCTGAGGGAATTCCAGTGAGTTTTATTGCTGGCACTGGGAGAGAAATGTGATCCAGGGTTAGAGCAGAAGGAAAGGAGTCAATCCTACTGGGTCCTAGGCTAGTTCCAGAAGGGCATGGAGGTAAACTCCTTGGGGCTGAGATGGTCTTTTTGTTCGGTGTTTGTACAGCACCTTGCACAACGGAGTCCTGGTCCAGCATTGGGGCTCATACGCAGTAAAGCACCAACATAACAAAACAACAACAAAAATCATGAGTGGCTATTAAAGGGAAAATATTCAGATCCATCAGATTCCTTTGACATCCCACCCTCTGCTCACTGAGGACAGCTTCTAGGCTCTATTGTACAACTTTCTGAAATGTGCTTGTAAAATGACTTTATCTGGGCCATTTGGACACTGCATCGGTTTAAAAATTAAACTTTAATTCCCTACCTGCGTGTTCTGTGAGCTCAGCCTGGAACCTGAATGTGAAGCTGTGTCTCAACTTCTCTGTCATCATCAACTTCTCTGTCATCATCACCAGCAACAAACGCTCTATAGGCAATACCAAGCTTTAAGCTGTGCAGCCTCCTCTCCTTCACACCCTGCCTACATGTACCCCTGTGCAGCCCCATCTCCTTCACACCCTGCTGTCATGTACCCCTGTGCACTCCTGCTGCTTTCTGTCATTTCGCAAAGGAGTCATTGATGAAAAATCAGTTCACAATTCTGTTGCCAATATGCCAGCCAGGAATAACCACCAGCCAGTTTCCCAGATCTGTGCTGACTCTGAAGGAGTAACAGTATTTACAATTTCTTTATTTCTATTTGTTGCTGAAAATCTGATTCAGCTACACATGGTTAGTAGATCTGTGTGTTGAGTAAGAAGAGGCCATTTTTACTGAATCATTTTTCCGAGCTTTCAACTATTAAAAATATAGAGTCGTTCAGGATAAAAACATTTGTTATAATTATTTTTGAAATATTTCAAAAACATTTTAATATTTAAGTTTATAAAAAGAACCGTTTTTCCAATGTTTGAAAATTTTCATGAAGATTTTAACTGAAAATGTTCAGGTTTTAGTATTTCAATCTTATTAATAATTATTATCAGTAGGATTATTAATATTAGATTGTTTTCCTTATAAAAAGAGCAGAACATAGGGGACCAGGAGTAGCATCAGAGGCAACACAAAAAATGTGGTTTTCCCCAGTTTTTTGTTGTCCTTTGAAAAAAGTTTGCACAGTTTCTGAAAATAACTTTTTCATATTTTTAACTTTAATTAAAATGCGGTTTTTCAAAGAAAAAAAAATCCCATAAAATTTTTGACCATCTAAACACATTTTATGAGAGAGAGACAAGGTAGGTGATATCTTTGACTGGACCAGATAATATTGATGGATGGGCAAGATTTCAAGTTCATCAACCCTTCCTCTGCCTCTGACAGACAGGGTCTGAATGGGACCAGATCTGGTAGGTGTCCTCTGAGCAGACCTACCAGACTGGGCCCCTCATGAATACTATGCAGGTGAATACCTAGCTTCTCTGGTTTGTGGATCACTCCAAACGCCTAGAAGGAGATGGTATTGCTTATGCTAAAGTCAGAAACTTAGGTGATGAGGGAACTGTTACTCTGGATGTTTAAGCATTGAGTGATTAAGAGATAATCTAAAAATAAATAAATAAATGCATTTGGTCAATGGAAACATTTTGTTTTGATAATTTTCATAGTTTGACAGAATTTAAGGTCAGAAGGGGACATTCGATCATCTCTTCTGACCTTGTGTGTATCACAGGCCATTTAACTTCACTCAGTTACCCCTGTCTTGAGCCCAAAGACTTTAGTTAAATTAAAGCATTTCACTCCTCAGCAGACTGCACTCTCGCCACAGGCAAAGACTCGGAGAGATGGAGATTCCACCAGTGTCCAAGGCAGGGAACTGATCAGCTGAGGCATGGCCACTGGGTCCCACCAGGCAACATGCTCCAGAGGAAAGTTTTGCTTTGATTTTGACCTTTTTAATTATTTTCACCTTTTCTTTAGTATAAATTAACTGAAATCAAAATGAAAAGAACATTTTAAGCTGGAAAATGTCAGAACAGGATATTTCAGCCATTCTTGCACCTTTAACAAACAAAAATTAAATCAGAAGATTCATCGAATCCAACCCTTTCCTGAGAAAAGTTTTTGTTTTGATGAAATGGCATTTTCTGACCAACAAAACGTTTAGATAGAAAATCTTCAAGAAGCTCTCCTGAAGAGCTCACAAATCCATTGACCTGGGGAACTCATTGCCACAAGGTATCACTGAGAAAAAGAGCTCAGCAGGGTGAGACATTGGCATGGATTACAAGAATCTTCAAGGTTACATAAGGTAAGAGAATGAATTAAACTGCTATGGTGCAGTCTCCAACCAGCCACTAACTCACAGGGAACCACCCTTATGATCCTTGGAGGAGTCACTTCCCTGAGCAGGGCTGTTCCATGAGCCTGTGGAAAGAGGCTGACTCTCAGGGCTGGGTTCAGACACTCCAGGGCCATGCATGGGGCTCTCCCCCCTTGACCCTATGTTCATGTGGAGTGTCAGTGGTGGGTGGGATGGTGGCATGGGACCCCTGCTCCCTCCCAGAAGAGACAGTGGGTGACTCTCTCCCACCCCTTGGGCTCAGCAAGGTGCCCACAGACAGGCAGAGGGCAATCATGGCCTCTCCAGTCCTTACATTCCCAGCCAGGGTGTATCTGCTTGGGTGATGGGTCAGGACTACTTTGCTCTTCCCCTCCCCCTGCACACTGAGCCCCCTGATGGGCTGGGGTTGTTGGGGTCCTCAGAGAAGTGGGGCTGGGAGTTCAAACGCCATGGAGATGTGTGGGGCAGTTCCACTCTCCCAGAGCCATTATCTCAGGCTTTCTGCAGACTCAGGTTGTCAATGCTGCTGCAGCTGCACTGGGGACAGATCTCCCCACTCTACAAACCTCTGCTTCAGGCTGTGGATGGTGCATGATCCGGGGCTGGCCCCAGTCAGACCCAGGGCACTGGTCTCTGGCAATTCCTATGTTCCTGTGGAAAACAAGGAAATCTGCTTGAAAAAAATTACTTGACAAGTACTTCACCCAAATCTATGAAAATTCATTAAAAGCTCAAAAAAACTGAATCATGGATCAGCTCTAAATGAATAATTCTTTATGAATTGTTCTTCCCGTAACCGTTAATATTCCTCAGATTAATTGTTTTGATAAACTGAGGCACAGACAGTTGAGGTAATATAGTGCATAGCCAGGCTTAGATCACAGGAGCTCCCAGCGTCTTGACCTCCTTTCTCTAGCCGCTGCTGACTGCTCTGCATGCTATCATTGGAGCTCGCGATTCTTACTGGAGTCTTAGGGAGTTAGAAGCCCAAGATATACATGCCTTACTCCATTAGGCTCCTTTACAAATCCCTGCTGTCATTTTCTGGAATTGCAGAGAAGCTCAGGCCTCAGAAGTCAGCAAAATAGATGCAGAGCCAGGGTTACAAAGGGATTTAGGCACCTAAAGAAGCTGATAGGTGTCTACCGGGATTTACAATAGTATCAACAGTTTAGGCACCCAATTCCCATTGAATGCCCATGGGATTTAGGCACTTAGCTCACATAGGAGCATTGATAAATGCCAGTCAGTGCCTGTCTCCATCTAATTAGATGCCTAAATCCATTTGTAATCCTGGCCAACAGATAACACAGAAGCTGGGCTGGAAGCAGGGAACCCTGGGGGAAATTGCAGCCCTGTGCTAGGCAGGAGATCAGATTAGAGGATCAGAAGGACACTTTTGGCTTTAATCACACCAAGGCATCTATGCACTTGCTTCTGGGCCTTTGCTGCTGAGCTGTGCAGGGCTCCAGGGAGTGAGTCCCGCTAGCCCTTAGGAAAATAGAAGTGAATAAATCACCTTCCTGCAGCATGGGTCCTTTAATGCTATTGCAAATCAAAGCCAAGTACACACGGCTCACCTGCAGAAAGCAACAGATCAGAGTCTAGTTCAGTCACAGAGTGAGGGGTGAAAGGACACTCAGATACCTTGGCCTTTAGCTTCCAGGTGGTATATAGATATTGACCAAAGAATCCTGCTGCTGGATGACTGAATGCGTCATATGTTGGGGGAAAAAAATCCACAAAGATCAGCACAGTAAGTTTGTTATTTCAATTAAATATGTTTGGGGATCAACATACAGGGGAAAATTAAGATGATAAATATGAATTTACAATATGAACTCGTTAAGATTTTACTCTCAGTTTAATCAATTATCTACTGCTGATAGGAATTTTTCTGCCTCTCAGGAAAAGGTTGACTTTTCACTGACAATGCAAAATCTATTTTTTTTTCAATTTTTTCCAAATGAAAACTTTCTACTGAAAACTGGATTTTTTTTAATCACACGAAAAATATTTGTTTTTTTGAGTTTTCAGATTCTTTAGTCAATAAACCCAAAATGTTTGAGAAAAGCAGACAGAGCCTGAGATTTGTTGTTGTTTAGCTGAAAAAACAATCTCCATTATAAAAGACACAGCTAAAAATTTCCAAGCAGCCTTAAACTTTAAATAAGTTGAGGAACATTAATATTCTCTGATAAAGCATTAATTTCTAGTCCATTTATTCTATTGCATCTGTGTGATTTCTCTTTCAAAGGGATAGCTGCAAGAAGGTAACAATGGAATAACTGGTAAAGTTGATAGCACCCAGACTGTGTTTTATACAGACTAGTCCCTTTAACCCTGGGTTAGAGTTGAACCAAGCAACCAAACTTTGTCTATCCTGACCCTGTTCAAGGACATACAGGAGCTCACTGGGAGTAGAACCCTAAACTCCTGGCCTAGCTTCACACTGCTGCTAGCTGAGTATATATGGTGTAAATGAGTGTGCAGAATTTACACATAACAAGACATGAGGCCATGTTTCCAAAGGTATTTCTCACCTAGTGGGATTTTCAGAAGCACCTAGGAGCTCACAACTCGTTGATTTCAAAGGGTGTTGAGGGCCTAGATGTTTTGAGAATCCCTCTAGGTACCTCAATGCCTTTGAAAATCTGTCCCTTGGCCCCTTTCCGAAAGCCCTTATAGTCCTAGCAGACACAGCAAAGAAGAGGGTGGGGAACAGAGGCAGAAAGAGGGGAAATGACTTGTCCAGGGTCACAGAGCAGGTCACTGGCAGAAACAAGAACAGAGACCTGGTGTCCAGATAATCACTGCACCGCACTGCACAGAGTAAACGATACACCACAGCAATGATGGAGGGATTGTGCTAGTCCGTTGTTACATGCAGGCAGAAATGCAGCTGGGAGTTGTAGCCATAAATCAGTTTGGAAGCAGGCAGCCAGCCGTCTAAGCACAGAGCTTGGAGTAGAAACGTTACAGATGAGCTGCTACTTACGATGCTGGAGGAGTCTATGTCATATTGCTCTGCAAAGTGGGAATAAGGCTGTGTTGGCATTTTAATCTATTAATATCTTGACCAAACTGTGAGTTTGATGATGGTCGCAATAGAGGGACCATCTTTGAAAAAACTGTTGGGTTTGGAGTGTGCTTTGTTCCATCCTTCACACTGCATTTTATCAAACCACACCTTGGGCCAAATCCTCAGATGGGGTAAAGTGACAAAGCTCCATTAACTTTAAAGGAGCTGATCCAATTTACATTCGTGCAATAATAGACTGATTAATTGTCAGAGGCAAGGAGGACTAACAATACCTAATCACAAGTGACGAGTTCTGTGTACCTTTGACATTCATAGAATGAGGTATTAGGGTAAGGAGAAACAGGGTCATTCCCTCTGTCACTCTAATTCTGATCATTGTCCTTCTCATTCCCTCCAAAGTCATCACACGAAGTACTGAGGAAGAAAATGTCCAGCTAAACCAACGTGACCAGTTCCTTCTCCTGGGATTCTCTGACATTCAGGAACTTCAGATTTTACACTTTGTGGTGTTTCTACTGCTTTACCTGATATCCCTGCTGGGGAACCTTCTCATTATCACAGCCCTAGCCCTTGACCGCAACCTTCACAGCGTTTTCAAAGAAAAAAATCCCACAAAAATTTTTGACCAGCTAAACACATTTTATGAGAGAGAGACAAGGTAGGTGATATCTTGTACTGATGACAGATAATATTGATGGATGGGCAAGATTTCAAGTTCATCAACCTTCCTCTGCCTCTGGTGACAGGGTCTGAATGGGACAGATTGGTAGGTGTCCTCAGCAGACCTACAGACTGGGCCCTCATGAACACTATGCAGGTGAATACCTATCTTCTTGGTTTGTGGATCACTCCAAACACCTAAAGGAGATGGTATTGTTATGCTAAATCAGAAACTTAGGTGATGAGGAACTGTATCCTGGATGTTTAAGCATTGAGTGATTAAGAGATAATCTAAAAAATAAATAAATAAATGCATTGGTCAATGGAAACATTTTGTTTTGATAATTTTCATAGTTTGACAGAGTTTAAGGCAGAAGGGAGGGACATTCGATCATCTCTTCTGACCTTGTGTGTATCACAGGTCATTTAACTTCACTCAGTAACCGCTCTGAGCCCAAAGACTTTAGTTAAATTAAAGCATTCATCCTCACAGACTGCACTCTCCCACAGGCAAAGACGGGAGAGCGGAGATCCACAGTGTCCAGGCAGGGAACTGATCAGCTGAGGCATGGCCAGTGGGTCCCACCAGGCAACCATGCTCCAGAGGAAAGTTTGCTTTGATTTTGATCTTTTTATATTATTTTCACCTTTTCTTTAGTATAAATTAACTGAGAATCAAATGAAAAAAAACATTTTAAGCTTGAAAATGTCAGAACAGGTATTTCAGCCATTTTTGCACTTTAATAAATAAAAATTAAATCAGAAGATTCATGATCCAACCCTTTCCTGAGAAAATTTTGTTTTTGATGAATGCATTTTCTGACCAACAAAACTTTTAGATAGAAATGTTGAAGAAGCCTTCTGAGAGGCTCATAAATCCATTGACCTGGGAATTCATTGCCACCAGGTATCACCAAGAAAAGAGCTCAGCAGGGTGACAGTGGCATGGATTACAAGAATCTTCAAGGTTACATTAGTAAGAGAATGAATGAACTGCTATGGTGCAGGTCTCCAACCAGCCACTAATCACAGGAACCTCCTTATTGTCCCTCAGAGTCACTTCCTGAGCAGGTGTTCCATGAGCCTGTGGAAAGAGGTGACGCTCAGGGCTGGTTCAGACACTCCAGGGCCATGCATGGGGCTCTGCCCCTTGATCCTGTGCCACGTGGAGTGTCAGTGGTGGTGGGATGGTGGCATGGGACCCTGCTCCTCCCAGAAGACACAATGGGTGACTCTCCCAACCCCTTGGGCTCAGAAGGTGCCCACAGACAGGCAGAGGGCAATCATGGTTCCCCAGTCCTTACATTCCCGCCAGGGGTGTATCTGCTTGGGTGATGGGTCAAGACTGCTGTGCTCTTCCCTTCCCCCTGCACACTGAGCCCCCTGATGGGCTGGGGTTGTTGGGGTCCTCAGAGAAGTGGGGCTGGGATTCAACGCCATGGAATGTGTAGGCAGTTCCACTCTCCAGAGCCATTGTCTCAGGCTCTCTGCAGACTTAGGTAGTCAATGCTGCTGCAGCTGCCTTGGGGACAGATCTCCCCACTCTCAAACCTTGCTCAGGCTGTGGGTGGTGCATTATCTGGGGTTGGCCCAGTCAGACCAGGGCACTGGTCTCTGGCATTCTATGTTCCTGTGGAAACAAGGAAATCTGCTTGAAAAAAATAACTTGACAAGTACTTCATCCAAGATCTATGAAATTCATTAAAAGCTCAAACAAACTGAATCATGGATCAGCTCAAATAATGATTCTTTTATGAATTGTCTTCCCATAACGTTAATATTCTCAGATTATTGTTTTGATAAACTGAGGCAACGAAGTGAGTTAATATAGTGCATAGCCAGGCTTAGATCACAGAGCTTCCAGCGACGTCTTGATCTCTTTCTCTAGCCCTGCTGACTGCTCTACATGCTATCATTTGAAGTCTCGATTCTTACTGGAGTCTTAGGAGTGTCATACAGATAGCTTAAGGGTTAATGTCTCTTTCACCCTATTAAAGGTGTAACAACGTGACCTGCAACACTGACCAGAAGACCAATCAGGAAACAGTACTTTCAATCTCGGTGGAGAGAGACTTTGTTTGTGGTTTTTTGAGTTTTGCTTGTTCTATCTGAGTCCTGAAGGGACTAGTGTGCAACCAGGTTTCTTGCCAATCTCCGTGCTTACAGTCTCTTATATATTTAGAATAGTGAGTATTAAGTAGGAAGGTAGTTTAGTCTTTGATCTTTCTGTATTTGCAACTGTGTATCTGGCTGGTAGAGTTTTAATGTGTATTTGGCTGAAATATTTTACATGTTATTCTGCTGGAGAAGGGCTTTTCTCCATTGTCTTAACTGAAAGACCTGTAATATTTACCATCTAGATTAAGACAATAACTTTTACTTTTTTTTTCTTTCTTTTTATTAAATTTGCTTTTTAGACCTGTTTGATTTTTCCCTGTGAGGCTCAAGGAATTGAGTCTGACTAACGCAGGGAGTGGTGGGAGACAGGGAAGAAGGAGGAGGAAGGGGAATCCCTTGTTTAGATTCACAGAGCTGAATCGTATTGCCTCTGGGTGAGGGAAGAGGGGAGGAGTTATCCCAGTGATCTTCCAGCCGGTAACCACGAAGAAGCCTTAGGAGGCACCATAGTGAGGGAAGAGTTACTTTCCTTGTATTAAGATCCAGGGGTCTGGGTCTTGGGGGTCCCCAGGGAAGGTTTTGGGGGAGACAGAGTTTATCAGGCACTCAGGTCCTGAGTGGTGCAGGTTCAGATCTAAGTGGTAATTAGCTTAGAGGATTCATGCTAGTACTCATTTTTGGATCTAAGGTTCAGATTGAGGAAAATATTATGACAGGGAGTTAGAAGCCCAAGATGTACATGCTTTACTCCATTAGGCTCCTTACAATCTTGCTGTCATTTTCTGGAATTGCAGAAGCTCAGGCCTCAGAAGTCAACAAAATAGATGCAAGCCGGATTACAAGGGGTTTAGGCACCTAAAGAAACTGATAGGTGTCTTTTACCGGATTACGAAATAGCATCAACAGTATAGGCACCCAATTCCCATTGAATGCCCATGGGATTTAGGCCTTATGCTCACATAGGAGCATTGATAATGCCAGTCAGTGCCTGCTCCATCTAATTAGCATGCCTAAATCCATTTTGAATCCTGGCCAACAGAAACACAGGAAGCTGGGCTGAAGCAGGGAACCCTGGGGGGAAATTGCAGGCCCTGTGCTAGGCAGGGATCAGATTTAGAGGATCAGAGGACCTTTTGGCTTTTATCACAAGGTTCTATGACTGTCTGATCTTTGCTGCTGAGTGTGCAGGGCTCCAGGGATAGTCCTGACCGCAACTCACCCCACATATTTCCTCATGATCTGTCTCCTAGATCTCAGGCTTCTCTCTGTCACCATCCCAAATTATGGCCAATTCCTCATTAACACCAGATGGATTTCTTATTCTGGATGTGTTGCCCAAGTCTTTCTTTTGCCTTCTTTGCTTCAGCGGATTAGCATACTGACCGTCATGGCATTGATCGATAGTCACCATCTGCCAACACTGTACTATGAGACTGTGATGAAAGGAGAGCTTGTGTCCAATGGCAGCCAGTGCCTGGATCAGTGTTATTCTCTATCTGCAGTGCACACTGGAAACACATTTGCAATATCTTTTTGTAACACGACTCAAGGTGGCAAGAGAGAAGAGGGTGGGGAACAGAGGCAGAAAGAGGGGAAATGACTTGTCCAAGGGTCACAGAGCAGGTCACTGGCAGAAACAAGAACAGAGAGCCCTGGTGTCCTGACAATCACTGCACCACATGCTTCCAGTATTTTTCCTGATGAATCTGTCCGTCCTAGACTCGGTCTGTCTCTGTCACCCTCCCAAATCCATGGCCAATTCCCTCATGACACCAGATGGATTTCTTATTCTGGATGTGTTGCCCAAGTCTTTCTCTTTGCCTTCTTTGCTTCAGCGATTATCCATACTGACCGTCATGGCGTATGATCGATACGTCGCCATCTGCCACCACTGTACTATGAGAGAAGTGATGAACAGGAGAGTTGTGTCAAATGGCAGCCAGTGCCTGGTCAGTGTTTATTCTCTACTCTGCAGTGCACACTGGAAAACCTTTGCAATATCCTTTTTGTGGATATGAGAAATGGAAGGCGTGGCTTGCACTGGTGGGCAGTTGAGACCGCATCCGCTCTCTCCTGACCACATCTCTCCAGTTCCTCAAGCTACGCCTACAGGGGTCAGGACAACGTCTCACTCTCGTCTCTTGTGTTCCACACCTCAGTGACTGTGGTTTATTTCTCCTGTCTTTTTCTGACAAGTGTTGGCCTATTCTTATGTTAAGAATGCAAGGCTGTCCTTTGATGTTTTCATAATTGTTCATGATGGTTCAGTATGATCTTCACCACAATGAGTGAGAATCCCTCTGAGCGGACCGAGCGGCTTAAGCCTGTATACCATACCACCAGTGATCCTCTCTTCGCCCTCACTGTATTTCGTTCGTCCTCCCTTTGTTTCCTTTGTACTGTGCCCAATTTTTTGCATACCTGAAACCTGACTGCTTTCTGGGCTAACAGTGGTACGTCAGATATCAGCTTCCATACTAGTTCTCGTCCGAAAGTCATCAATGGACTATCCTCATGAATTTCATCTATTTCTTTTGATACCCGATGATGCATGCATCCTTCCCAGAATCCCGGCAGTGAAAAGGTCGCGATTTTAATCAGTTGGAACATTTGCTTCCTATCAGTGCCAGTGGCTTTGCTTGTATCCTTTCCTTACTTCTCTGCTTCTTGCTACTAACCCAACGTTGGAATTGTGGTGCTGTCCTTGACCCATGAATGACTCCGCATTGTATCATTACAGCATGAGGAAACCAAGAGAGCTCAAAGGTTGAACATAGCACGTGGACTAAATGGACAAGAGTTTGTTGATGTGGGCCTTATACGTATTCTCTCTTCCTCTTATGGTGGATCAGTTCTTCTGTGAAATCCCCCAGCTCCTCAAACTCGCGTGCTCTGGTTCAGACCTCAGTGAACTTGGATTTCTCATTTTTAGTTTATTCTTATGGTTAAGCTGCTTTGTTTTCATAATTGTGTCATATGTTCAGATCTTCACCACAATGGTGAGAATCCCCTCTGAGCAGGACCGACATAAAGCCTTCTCCACCTGCCTTCCTCACCTTATTGTAGTCTCCTTGTTCCTTTGTACTGCCATTTTTGCATACCTGAAACCCATCTCCAGCTCTCCATCAGTTCAAAATCTCTTGGTGGCTGTTCTCTATTCTGTGTTGCCACCAATGATGAATCCGATCATCTACAGCATGAGGAACAAGGAGCTCAAAGGTGCACTGAATAAACTGAAAGGTTGGAGGGTATTTATTAGGAATGAAATTTCCATATTTATCCTTTGATCATGATTCATTCTGTGTTTCTTTAGAAATATAATCATCTGACAATATTATTGTCTCCATGAGAACATAACATGCTATCTCTTCATGCAGAATTGGGTATTTACATTAGTAAAAATCCAAACTTGACTGAAGAGAAAAAAAGAGTTATTATACATTTATACAAAAGTAAATAAGATCATTATCTATCTATCTATCTATCTATCTATCTATCTATCTATCTATCTATCTAGTGTTTATATACTGTTACCCATCACCATACTATATGAGGACTTTGCACATAATGTCAGTAGCCATAGCAAAAATCTCTAGTGGGGTCTCTGGCTCTTCTTATTTTGGGGACTAAAAATTCTGATTGAGATATCAATGCACATGTTGTTTGTTTCTCTGTTTTTTAATTTATTTTTGTTTAGCTGGTTGGTTAGTGGTTTGATTTGTTTCTTTGTTCCAGGTGGTTTTGGAGGTGGAATGGCCCACGGACACAGCGAGTGTTTCGTTCGACAGGAGTGCCCATATATCATCTCTTTGATCGTTTTTTTCTGAGCGCACTGAAGGTTTGCTCCCCACAATGATAAAAGGGTGCAAAAGAGGTTTCTGCATGGTTGAATTCCGGCTTAATTTATTATGTTTATATTATTGGGGTATTATGGTATTATTAATGATGTGTTGGAGAACAAAGAACCTCAGAGGGGCATGTTTTTATCACTTTAACTTAAATGATTATTTCAAAGCTGTGTCATTGGTCCTGTGGTGGAAAGGCTGTTCTGAAGAGAAACTTTTTCCAGTGTCTCCTAAAGAAAATCTGACTCAGGATAATGAGGCCAAAAATGGATCCCATTCCAGTTACTGGGGTCTCACCATCACTTCAAAGAGATCAGGGTTTGGCCAATGACCAGTGCACACAAGGATCCAGATTTGGCTGACAGCACCCTGGAAAAAGTGAGGGTGACAGAGATGTAAGGGTCACATTTTCCAACTCAGCTAGACCAGCACCAATGCAGAGTAGATCCACTGACATCACCACTATAATACTGATGATGTTCTGGCCCAAGTCTCTGGGCTACACTCAATGGTAATATAAACACTGGTGTATGTAACTTGTCTGGGGTCATTTTGTTCTAACCTTGCTGTAAGTGGAAAAGTGCCATCACATGCACTGATCTGGTGTCCCATATGCCATCCAGTATATATGTAATAGCATGTGATTAAATAGACAGACAGACAGATAGGCCCATAAGAACGGCCATACTGGGTCAGACCAAAGGTCCATCAAGCCCAGTATCCTGTCCTCTGACAGTAGCCAATGGCAGGTGCCTCAAAGGGAATGAACAGAAAGGTTATCATCAAGTCATCCACGCCCTGTCACCCAATCTCAGCTTTTGGCAAACAGAGGCTAGGGACACCATTCCTGCCCATCCTGCCTAATAGCAATTGATGGACCTACTTTCCATTAATCTATCTAGCTCCCTTTTGAACCCTGTTATAGAATTGGCCTTCACAACATGTCTGCAAGGATTCCAGAGATTGACAGTGCATTGCATGAAAAATACTTTCTGTTGTTTTAAACCTCTACCTATTAATTCATTTGGTGGCCCTCTTGTTCTTGTATATATGAAGGAGTAAATAACACTTCCTTATTTACTTTCTCTTACCACTCATGATTTTATAGACCTCTATCATATCTCTCCTTAGTCCCTCTTTTCCAAGCTGAAAAGTCAGTCTTATTAATCTCTCCTCATACGGAAGCTGTTCTATACCTTAATCATTTTGTTGCCCTTTTCTGAACCTTTTCCAATCCAATATACTTTTTTGAGATGGGGCACCACATCTGCATGCAGAATTCAAGTGTGGTTACCATGGATTTATATAGAGGCAATATGATATTCTGTCTTATTATCTATCCCTTTCTATGATGCCAACATTCTTCGCTTTTTTGACTCCGCTGCACATTGAGTGGATGATTTCAGAGAACTATCCACAATGACTCCAAGATCTCTTCTTGAGTGGTTACAGCTAATTTAGACCAATCTGTATGTATATACTTGATTATTTTTCCAAAAATTCGTTTGCATTATTATTTCATCTCCATTTTGTTGCCTAGCACACAGTTTTGTGAAATCCTTTTGTAGCTCTTCACAGTCTGCCAGGACTTAACTATCGTAGTATTTTGTATCATCTGTAAATTTTCCACCTCACTGTTAACCCTTTTTCAAATCTTTAGAATATGTTAAATAGGACTGGGCCCAGTACAGATCCCTGAGGGACACACATTTACCTCTCTCCATTCTGAAAACTGCTAAATTCCTACCCTTTGTTTCCTATCTTTTAACCAGTTACCAATCCATGAGAGAATTCCCTCTTATCCATTGACTGCTTATTTTGCTTAAGAGCTTTTGGTGAAGGACCTTGTCAAAGGCTTTCTGAAATCAAATTCACTATATCCACTGGATCTCTTTCTCGCATGCTTGTTGACCCCTCAAAGAATTCTAGAATTGTGAGCATGATTCCCTTTCAAAACATATTGACTGTTTCCCAACAAATTTGTTTCTCTATGTGTCCACAATTTTGTTCTTATGATAGTTCAACCAATTTCCAGATGAATGAAGCTTACCGCTGTAGTTGTCAGGGTCATCTCTGGAACCTTTTTAAAATTGGTGTTACATTAGCTATCCTCCAGTCATTTGGTACAGAAGCTGATTTAAATATAGGTTACAGACGAGAGTTAGAAGTCCTGCAATTCACATTTGAGTTCCTTCAGAACTCTTGGGTGAATACATAATCCTGAATATATTCTGTTAGTTTATCCATTTGTTCCAAACCTCCTCTATGACACCTCAATTTGGACAGTTCTCAGATCTGTCACCAAAAAAATGGCTCAGGTTTGGGAATCTCTCCACATCCCTAGGAACCTTCCCTGTCCTAACACACAGCCTCCTTTTGTCATAAAGATGGATTTTTATTTGATAGTGAATTATGTTAGCTAACTAGATAGATAGATTGGTAGATAGATAATTTATGAACATTAATGTGTATCTTTTCCTGTTAATGATTGTCTATGTCCAGAGCATGATTGTCCTATAAGTAGTCCTTTTTAAATGTTATTTAGTAAAGATTTTTATGACTATATCTTACACCATCGCTCATTTACAAACAACTTATTAAAAGTACTCATTGTATGAACTTTTAGTAGTTATGACTGGATACATTTTTAATATGATCTCTTTCGCTTCTCTGAATAAATGAAAGTCTCACACTTGGGATCCTTAAAAATTAAGGAGTCAGTCCTCAGCAGGTATACATGGTTCTAGCTCCACTGAAGTCAATAGAAATTTGAGAATTTACATCAGCTGAGGATCTGCACTGAACAAAACTCACTTCCTTTGAATATTCTGTACAAAGCTCCTGATTCCACAAGCCACTTCAGCACATTCTTAACTTTAAACACATGAGTAGGCCCACTGAAGATTTAAAGATAAAGCCATGTTTAAATCCCTTTTGTATATGGGTTAGGATTATGGATAGAACTTAAGGCTAATATCAAACAGGTGTCAGACTCTGACACTTCCTCAGTTTCTCTCCTTTCTCAGTCAAACAAAGCCCTACAGCTGATGCATTGAAATTATTCTCCCCTTCTGGAGTCTGGAGTATTAATGTAAAATAACAAGTTAATCTCAAAACCAGAATCTCTGGACCTTCTTCTCCAGACTCCCCAGTCTATAATGTCCCTTCATCACCAACTTCTCCCTCCTGGAGGCATGCTCACCAGCATGCTCATCCCCAAGACATTGACCAATATGGTGAATTTCCTTCTCTAGCTGCCATGCTCAGGCCTACTTCCTCTTCCTGGTGGGATCCATGGAGTTTTTCATCCTTGCTGTCATGTCCTTTGACCACTCTGCAGTTATCAGATACCCACTGCAATATGCCACCATTGAGAGCACTCATGTCTGCCTCTTGCTGGTGGCTGTCTAATGGACATGGGGGTTCCTGGCCTTGATTCTGTCCACTCTCTTGGTGTCTTGACTTCCATATTGTGGTCTCAACCTCACTGACCATTTTCTTCTGCTACGTGGTGCTACCCTCAAGCTCTCCTGTTTCAACACACCCCTCTCCTGGACAGTCCAAATATATTAAGTCAGTTATTCCTTTAAGGGAATAATATATCACCTTATTATTTTAAATAGTTATGCAGACACTTCAATTTAAACAAACTGGATTAGATAAAACAATAAAATAAATTTATTAACTACAAAGAGATAGACTTGAAGTGAGTACCAGTAATGAGGTATAAAACTCAGAAATGGATACAAGAAAAATAAAGATAATATGCTGCCTAACTTAACAAACTTTACTACATTCAAAGCAAAGTTTTCTCATCACATGCTTCCAGCAGTTTGACTGACCAAACTCCTTAAGTCAGGGTCCATCCCCTAGAGTCCAACAGCAGCTTCCTTTATTTCCTTAGGTGCAGTGAATGCTATGGACAGGAAGAGAGAGAGAGAGAAGTGTCTTGGGGTGTCTGACCCTTCTTTGTATAGTCCTGTCCCCTTTTTGAGAAGCATTTCCATCCAGGAGCAAGGCAACAGGCAGTCTTTGTGGAAAGGAACTCCATGCTGTTTCTTTGCTAAAATGTAGAATTTTGCCCCGTCTCCTTTTCTGCCAAAGCATGACCACTTAGCAGATAATGTCCCATCAACCTTGTTGACACCTGGCTGAGGCATCGGCTTATTCTTTGTCTTTGAGGAACTGGTTTGTCCACTCCTCAGGCTTACATAGAAAACATACTTTAAGTCATGAGCTCATCTTATGTTTATAACTTCACATATAACGCTGCTATATACATTTTGCCATGATATTACTGGTCAACAAACTATGAGTCTTTAAATGATACCTCTTCTATGCTTGTAATTTTTCAGTTTTTCTTTAAAAAAATGAAATATGAAAAAAGAGACATTTTGGCTGAAAATTTAATTTAATAGTTTTTGGCAATTTTCAGACTAAAATGTTCAGTTTTAGAAAAAGTCAAAATTTTCATAAAGAACAAATATTTTTAACCACCTCAGTTTTAACCCCTGCCTCTTTACTATATTTATCCTCAGCCCACCCCATAAGGCAGGGCCATGCTGTTATACCCATGGTACAGATGGGAACTGAGGCCCGGAGAGTGATGTGCCCAAGATCACACAGGAAATTTGTGGCAAAGCAGGGAAATGAGCTGGGTCTCCCAGATTCCAGGTTAGCATCCGAATGAATGGACCATCCTTCCTCAGTCATTGTAACATGACTAAAGGACTGAGACTCAGTACACCTGAGTTCTGTTCCTCTGAGCAGCTGTGTGACCTCAGACCAGTCATGTCCCCTCTCTGTGCAATCTGGAAAATGTGACTGATGATACTGACCCTGCTTGATAAATCCCTTTGAGATTGACATCTAAATTTTATTGTTGTCTACACGTACATGGTGACCAGACAGAGAGCACAGAAGAATATTTGAAGAGTAAAGTTGGGTGGAAAATGGGTTTCCTGTCGGGCAAGACTTGTCAAGATTTTGAGAGAGACAAGGTAGGTGAGGTAACATCTTTTATTGGAGCAATTTCTGCTGGTGGAAGGCATAAGCTTTCACATTTCTCAGAGCTCTTTTCCTTGGGTCTTAGAGAAGAGAACCAGAGTGTCCATGCTAAACACAAGAGAGGATATATTGCTACACTAATGAGATTACACGTTGTAGAAGACCACTTAAAATGAAGTGGATAATTAACATGAAGTAGGTGATTAACATTCTGCAGAGTAGGCATCATGGATGCAGACTCCAAAGGAGCTACAGCCAATTTACACATGCTGGGCAACTAATATGAGTTATAGGTTTTCAAAATGTCATGCAGCCTTGCATCTGCAGCCCGATGAGACTTTTAGTTTAGTGCTGTCTGCAGTAAGAGGAAAAACAATGTAAATGTTGAGAAAGAAAGAAAGAAAGAAAGAAAGAAAGAAAGAAAGAAAGAAAGAAAGAAAGAAAGAAAGAAAGAAAGAAAGAAAGAAAGAAAGAAAGAAAGAAAGAAAAAGATTCTGGGCCATTCATCCCAACAGAAGCTGAAGATCAGATACAGAAAATCTTAGCAACACTGAATTCCTCCAAAGTTCTATTCTGAGTAGAAATGAATCTCTCCATCGCCATTAAAAGTTTCACTTGTAATTAATCCCACGGGGCAAAGAGCTAAGAAAGTGCAGACAGGTTAGGAACTTTGGAATCAGTTTCAGATCAGGTTCACATGAAAAGAATATAGATTTGAAACTCTGTGGTGGGCCAGATCTCCAGCTGGTGTAAACCAGCATATCTCCATTCAAATCACAGGACCAGATTCCCGGTTGGAATAAATAGTCCCAACTACTCTGAAGTCAATGGAACTGTATAATTTTCCACTGGGTTTGTACCTGGCCCTTAGTTTTTAGTCTTTGCATCTGAGTACCTCCTAGTGATCTGCTTGAAGCAACTGGGTCAGCCTGAGCAGCAGTTACCTCTCGTGGCTGCATCCCAGGAGATGCTGATGCAATGCAAGATACAAAAATATCTCTGTTCTCCCAGAGGTAATTATGTGGCATTAATGAAGGAAGAGGGTATTTTAGGCCAACTGAGGCTCTGGTGCCACTGGGCTCTTAGCTCTTGCAAGTTACATGTCTGTGCTACATATTTAATTTCTGAAAACTCCTTGGGGGTACCCTTTCAGACTCTGCCCTGCCTTGTTTTTAGCCAAGGGTTCTTCCAGGGATGCTGCCATCATGAGAGATCTAGGGTGGATGCTGTTTCACCAATGTGGGGTTAGGATCAACTAGGGTAGGTTGTCAGGATGGTTTGTTCCTGTGGTGAGCTCAGAGCTGGGCTCACAGACCTGGACCCTGCATTCAGCTGTTTAACCTCAGAGCAGGGACATCCTGGGCTGTGACCATGTCTGAAGCCTGCACAAGCTGGGATCATCTCTAGAGCTGGGAGGGGCTTCCAGTCCCTGATTCCATTTAGTCCATCACCTCTCTCCCAAGCCTGCCCTAGGAGGGGAGGAGGGAGTGCCCATCTGTGGACTAGATCCCGGTCTGTGAGGAATTGCAGAGAGAGCCAGCAACTCAGGACATACAGCAAGGGGACAGCAAAGGGCTGCTGGACAGTGATAAATAGAGAGAGAGTTAGATAGATAGATAGATAGATAGATAGATTATGTCCAAAGATTCTGATGCCCGAGAATCGACTGTATCACAAGCTGAGACAAGTTCCACAAAGACCAGCACAGTAAGTTTGGTATTTCAATTACATATTTTGGGCTATTAATATCTAAGAACATAAATGTAAAATTACAATCTGAACTGTTTTCAGGTTGGTCTACACTATCATGCTAAGTTGATCCAAGATACACTACTTATGTGACATGCATCCGACAAAGTGGGTATTCACCCACGAAAGCTCATGCTCCGATATGTCTGTTAGTCTATAAGGTGCCACAGGACTCTTTGCTGCTTTTACTTATGTAACGTAAACAACATAACTGACGTCAACATACCTTAGATCCACTTACCACAGTGTCCGCACTACGCTTTGTTGAAGGGAGACACTCTCCTATTGAGGTAGTTTCTGCCTCTCGTGGAGATGGATTACCAACCTCGACGGAAAGCACTCTCCCATTGATTTAGCACATCTTCACCAGACCCAGTAAATCAATGCCATTGTGTCATGTAGGAGCTTTGATAAATCCTACTTGGTCTCTGTTTCCATCTTTAGGTGCCTAAATCCCTTTGTAATCCTGGCCCACAGAAATAACAGAACCTGGGCTTTAGTCAGAGTACCCTGCGGGAAATCCTAAATCCTGTGCTATGCCGATATTAGACTTGAGGATCATACTGACTCCTTTTGTCTTGAAAATCCATGAATTCTTAACATTTTGCCTCTGGGCCTCTGCCTCTGAGCTGTTTAGGCCCCAGGGAGTGAGTCCCTACAAGTGCTTAGAAAATAGACATGGACAGACAGCCTTCTACAGCATCAGCCCTCTAGTGTCACGGAAGCACAAAGTGAGCTACACACAGCTCATCTACGGAGAGCAACAGGTTTCAATCTAGTTCTGTCAGTTCATTCTCAGAGTGAGGGGTGAAAGGGCTCTTACATAGCTGTGTCTTTGGCTTCTAGATACTACAGCAGTAGGGAAATGGAGATAGAAAAATAATGATCAAAGAATCCTGGTGCTGGAGGATCAAATGTATCACAAGCTGGGGAAAAATCCACAGTGACCAGCACAGTAAATGCACTTTTTCATTTGAATATAGTTGTGGATTAATATACAAAGCAAATGTAAGATCCCAAACATAAATTATCTTTTGAACCCTTTAAGGCTTTAGCTGTCAATTAAGTGAGAGGAGGAGACAGTCAGAGAAAAAATCAGTGCAAAACTTTGTCTTTGCATCAGATACCCAAAATCAGAAAGAAAATCAGGATTTGGCAACCAACCATGTGTTTGTTTTTAGAAAAATACTAGTGTTAAGTGAAAATGTTACATTGCCAAAAAAAAAAAAAAAGGTTTTCAGTTCAAATTTTTTTTTTCAAGTATAGCAGAAACTTTCTCTGGACATTTTTGTTTAGTTTTAAATCTCATTTTAAAACAGAAATGGGCAGAAAATCTCCAATCATCCCTAATTGGAAATTGAGCTTTAAACAAAGTTGGGAAACATTATTCTTATATTTAATAATACAGCCAATTCAAACCTGTTTCTTCTATTTCAACCGTGTTTATTTCTATCTCAAAGAAATACTTATGGGAAGGAAAAAAAACAGGATGGCATCAAAGTCTGCAGATTGTGTTGTATACACACTGACACCTGTAAACTCAGAGTCAATGTTGCATCAGCCACCTGAACCCTGTCTATCTCAACCCTGCCCAAGGACACAGAGGAAATGAATCAAGACCTCCTGCTCTAGCCCCATATCCTCTCTCCCACACTGCTGCCAGCTGAACACCAAAGCTGTAAACAGGTGCACAGAACATACACGTAGTAAAACACAGCCCCTCTCTAACCAAGATCACTGTCCTAGTAGACAAGGCGGAGAAAGTGGGGAAGAGGAAACAGACGCACGGAAAGGGGAAGCAACTTGCCCAAGGTTATAAAGAAGGTGAGTGACAGAGACAAGAACATAACCCAGGTCTCCTGATTGCCACTGACCTGCACAGCGCAGACATGAAGGTAGAGAAGGAAACGATAAACCATAGCAATAACAGAGGGATGCTCCTAGCTCATCATTACACAGAGACAGGTATCAGGGGCCATGAATCAATCTGTAAGCAGGTAGCAGGACGTCTCTGCATAGAACTCAGTGTGGAATCATCACAGATGAGCAGGTGGTGGGGCCACTGGGTATGTCCTTGTTGTGTTTCCCTGGGAAGAGGGGACCAGGCTGTGTTGCTGGTTTAGAAGTTTAGTTTCCTGTCCAAGTTGTTAGCCTGCTGTTTGTCAAAAGAAGAAATGATTGGAAGGGACCTGGGTCATCGGGTCCAATCCCCTACTCTGCTTGGCAGCCCAGTCATATAATCCCCATCCTAAACCTACACAGCTTCGTGTTAACATCAGTTAGGTTGTTTGCCTCCAACTGTTCCTATTGGGAGGCTGTTCAAGATTGTCCCTCCTCTGATGAGGCCAAACTTTCTTCTCATTTCCAAGCTACATTTATTCATGGACAATATGTCTCCATTCCTTCTTCTCCCGGCATTGTTCTTTAGCATCAATAGATCTTCTCCCCCCTGGTGTTTACCCTCTTATGTTTATAGAGAGTGATCATAACCCCTCTCAGGCAGCATTTTGCTAGGTTAAATGAGCCAAACTCTTTTAGGATACATCCACTTAGCAAGTTAGGGCTGTGATTCACAGCTTGCAAGGATGTACTCATGTGCTAGCTTGGTGAGCATAAATAGCAGTGTACCTGCGGTAGCCATGCTTAGTATAAACCCACCTGAACCCTGGGGCTATGTATTCAGCACAGTTTCCCCTTCTGTCATGGCTATACTACTTTTCAGACTTGTGCTAGACATCCTCGAGATATTGCAAGTAGTGTATGTGATCTGGGAATCACTACCCTAGCTCGTAGTTTAGATGTAGCCTTCTTCTTCTTTCCTAAACTAGCTCTCCATTGTCGCAATAGGATGACCATCATTCCTAAGATTGTTGGGTTTGGGTTGTAACTTGTTCCATATTTAAACTGCATTTTACCAAGCCTCATGTGTAACAATGCTCTTCACTAGTGCTCTGATTGTCAGAGGTGAGGAGTGGGGAGGACTCTAGGCTGACCACTGTCTTTGTCCTTCATTCCACAGGCAGCCCATGATATACTAAGAAAGAAAATGTCCAATCAAACCACCGTGACCGAGTTCCTTCTCCTGGGATTCTCTGAGGTTCGGGAGCTGCAGATTTTACACTCTAGGGATTTACCTTGCAACCTTGGTGGGAGATCTCCTTGTTATCATCCTTATAGTGCTTGACCACCACCTTCACACCCCCATGTACTTCTTCCTGATGAATTTGTCCATCTTAGACCTCGGCTCCATCTCCGTCACAGTCCCCAAGTCCATGGCCAACTCCCTGTTGAACATCAGGTTGATTTCTTATTCTGGGTGCATTGCCCAAGTCTTTCACTTCATTTTCTTTACTGTTGTTGACTTTGCTTTTCTCACCATCATGGAGTATGACCGATACATCACCATCTGCCAATCACTGCACTATGAGACTCTAATGAACAGGGGAGCTTGTGTCCAAATAGCAGTCAGTGCCTGGATCAGTAGAATTCCCATTTCTACTATGTAGCCTGGGAACATATTTGCATTACCTTTTTGTGGCAGCAACAAGGTGGATCTGTTCTTCTGTGAAATCCTCCAGCTGCTCAAGATCACCTACTCTGACTCATACCTCAGTGAAGTTGTTGTTACTTCTTTTCTCTTATTCTTAGGCTTAAGCTGCTTTACTTTTATAATTGTGTCATATGTTCAGATCTTCAAAACAGTGTTGAGAATCCCCTCTGAGCAGGGCCAGAATAAACCCTTCTCCACCTGCCTCCCCCACCTCACTGTGGACTGCTTGTTCTTTTGCACTGCCGCCTTTGCCTACTTGAAACCCACCTTCAGCTCAGCATCAGGTCTTGATTCCATGGTGGCTGTTCTTTATTCCATGATGCCTCCAGTTATGAATCCAGCCATCTATAGCATGAGGAACAAGGAGATCATGGGTGCTTTGAGGAAACTGACTGAGGGGAAGTTATTCAAAAAGAATAAAATTTCCAGATTTATCCCATGACCATGTTTTCAATCTGTGCTTTTTTACAGATATAATCAACTGATGACATTATTTTCTCCATGGGAATGTGATGTTCAGGCTCTTTATGCAAAAATGTAGTGTTCACAGTAGTAATAATCCAGACTAAGTTAACTGTAGTGAGTGCAGTTACTCTATTGTGAATTAGATAAGAATCTCTCTCTCTCTCTCTAAATTATGAGGGCATTTAATTCAATTCTGCATTTCCTTGTTAGAAGCATGAGTTGAGCTGAACTTGACCTTCTGGACAAGCACGAGCTCTCAATGGGAAACTTTAACACCGTGTTAATTAATTTTTTTGCCATTTTATTTCTTAGTTTTTCAACAGAAAGGAAGCTCGTTGGTCGAAGTTAGTGGGCATTGTGGCAGTTGTAGGTGGCCACGGCTATGGATGATGAGTGAAGTAAAAGGATCTTTTAAGAATCCTCCCATTTTTCTGGAAAGGAGCTGTATTCTGTGCACTGCTTGGCCAATCTGGGTTCCCTTCACATCGACCCCTCACCCCCAAATCTCTCAGTAGGTGCAGCACAAAGCTGGGCACAGCCATCTTCAGCAATACAGGCTCAGAGAGATGTGAAATGGCCTGTTCATCTCAATGAGCTATTCTAAGCGGAGTTAGAAGCACCTCCAGGAGATGGTACAGCCTGAAATAATTGCTCAAAGAGGTGTGAACTGCTCCACTCATCAGTCACTCAGGTGCCAGCAGACTGTTCTGTGTGTTGTGGGATCATGTCCCCCTTTGCCTCTTCTCAGCTTCACACTCTGAGTGGTGGCGCTTCCCGTGACCCTGACACACATTGGCAGGGGTGATCAGGGAGACAGGTTCAATCCCCCATCCTGCCAAAAACCAAGGAGAAAGCCCCCAAGATCACAAAAGAGGGAGAGGGAGGAGTATCTGACACCAATAGATACATCGAGAGCCCCCTGATATTGACACACACAAGGGAGGTGAATGTGGGGCTGTCAGGTGCCCTGCCCCTCATTCTAGTTCTGGAGCCAGCAGGGTAGGAGATAGACACACAGGTGCAGAGAACGCTGATGGAAACACAGGTCAGTGCTGTGCTTGCTTTATTGTTCTCGCTGCAAAACTGAAGCTAACAGGAAAGTGAGGCTTTGCACTGTGGAAGGGGGAGAGCATAGAGCCCTCTAAAGATTGAAAGAGACAAAACATCACACCTCTCTGTTCTCCCAGTCCCCTGTCACTCACCCTCATGTCCTCTCTTCCCAGTCTCCCACCCTTCCTCATCTTCTGACCCCCAGCTCATCTCTTACCCTTCTAGGGCTGCCCAGAGGATTCAGGCGGCCTAGGGCAAAGCAATTTCAGGGGCCCTGTCCATAAAGAAAAGTTGCAATACTATAGAATACTATATTCTCATGGGGGCCCCTGTGGGGTCCAGGGCAAATTGCCCCACTTGGCTCCCCTCCCACCCCCCATCAGCCCTGGGAAATATAAACATTAAAAACCTTCCGCATCTCAGGAGAAACCTAGTTTTGAGAAAACTTCTATTCAGGTCACCTTTACAAGGTATTACTGGTTCTCAGCCTCAGCTAATCCTAAAAGGCACTAAAGCTCATTAAAAGGTTGGACAAATATTTTCCATCAAAACTTGGATTGAAAACTAGGGGTTTTTAAAAAGCAGAAAAAATCATGGACAATATCTGGTTTCCTTCAAAATTTGCTGTGTTTCTTTTAATTGAAAAGCTGAAATTAGTCTGCCAAAACCTGGATATGGTTAGAGGTTTCAGAAGTGTGTGGCCAAATATTTGCTGCTTCCTGTGTTTGTTTAAAGAAACAATAAAAAAATTGTTTAAAAAAAATCCAAAACTTTTGAACCACCTCAGCTTGTGACCAAACGCCTGAGCCCATCCAGTCAGAGATTTTCCCAGGTTTCTGATTCTCTGCTCGCTTCCTGACTCATATCTGTCTCCATAACTTTATGTTCATTTAGGTTAGAACATAAGAATGGCCATACTGGTTCAGACCAAAGGTCCATCCAGTCCAGTTTCCTGTCTACCGACAGTGGTCAACCAATGCAACTGCCCCCAGAGGGAGGTGACCTAACAGGTAGTGGTCAAGTGATCTCTCTCCTGTCATCCATCATTACCCTCTGACAACAGAGGCTAGGACACCATTCCTTACCTATCCTGGCTAATAGCATTAATGGACTTAACTTCATGAATTTATCTGTTTACTAGAGACTGGCTCCATGGGTCCTCACAAACTGGAGAGATTACTATGGGTTTTCTTTATATATACTTATGTATTACTCCACGAACTAGCATTTAGTTTTCTAGAATCTGGGTGAGCTATGTTGTGAAAAGTGAAATGTCTCAAATAGCACATGCATGTGATGGACACGGTGGCAAATTAAATTAACCGGGGGTCTCAAAGTGGGGTCGGACCCTCAGGGGGTCACAGGTAATTATTGGGGACTGTGAGCTGTAGCCTCCACCTCAAACCTGCTTTGCCTCCAGCATTTTATATAGTGTTAATATATAAAAAAGTTTTTAATTTATAACGGGGAGGGTCACTCAGAGGTTTGCTATGTGAAAGGGTCACCAGTATAAGTTTGAGAACCACTGAAATAATCCTCTGGAGCTCGGGAAATCGGGTAGGGGTTGGGGTCTTCCTTGGTAGGGTTGGAAGGAGATAGTGGTGTGATATTGCCTCTCACGTGAGTCCCTCCCCCAGCTCCTGGCTCTATCACTTAATCAAAAGTGGCAATTTTCAATGAAGTTACCCTCCCTTTACATGAATCTCTCTATTGGCACCTGAAAGTAAATGCAGACTGATAGTTTGGCATTTGAGAGAGTGAAAGGGAATGTTAGCCCTAAGGAAACAGATAACAGCCTGGCTCTTGTGTTGAGAATAGCTGTCTGCAGATCAAGCGTAATAGACCTTAGGGTAAGGAAGCTGTCTCCCCACACCGGGCCCTGCCCCATCCGACCCCGCACCACTCCGCTCCCTGACTGGCCCTCAAATCTCGACGCCAGCCTGACCCTTTCCCCCGACACCCCCCTAGACTCTGCGCAACGCACACCCCCAACGGTCCACACCCATAGCCTCCATCCCTGTCCCCGACTGCCTGAACCCTCTACAGCCTCCTGCTGACATCCTGACAGACCACCAGAATGCCCATGATCCAGCCCCCTGTTCCTCGTCCTCTGACCTCCCCCACGAACCTCTGCCCCTTCCCTGTCCCCTGACTGTTACCGGAACTCCCTGCCCATTATCCAACCCCTCTGACCTGGCCCCAGCCCTGGCTCCCTTACCATGCCGCTTAGTCCCGCCTCTCACCTCTCCCGGAGCCTCAGCACGTCGCATCCAGGAGTGGCCGTTGACAGTGCTGCAGTGGTGTGGCTCCAGTGGGACCTGAGCTCCCGCCACTCATTTGCAGCTCGCAGCCCCTCCCCCTTACCATGCATCTCTGAGCAGGAGGAGCTCAGACCCTGCTGGAGCCACGTCACTTTAACTCTGTCCAGGCCACCCCTGGACACGGCACACTGAGGTGCCAGGATATGGGGGAAGGTGTGGGGGAGTTCTCCGACATTCTCATGGGGGCCCTGTGAGGCCCATATATCATCTCTTTGATGAGGTTTTTCTGAGCACACTGAAGGTTTGCTCCCCACAATGATAAAAGAGGGCAAAAGAAGTTTCTGTATGGCTGAGTTCCTGCTGAAATGATTATGTATATACTGTTGGGGTATTATTGTATTATTAATGATGTGTTGGGGAACAAAGAGCCTCAGGGAGGAATCTTTTTATTATTTTAACTTAAATGATTATGTAAAAGCTGTGTCATTGGTGCTGTGGTGGAAAGGCTGTTCTGAAGAAAAACTTTTTTCAGGGTTTCCTAAAGAAAATCTGACTCGGAATAATGAGGCCAAAATTGGATCCCTTTGAAGTCACTGGGGTCTAGCCACTCACTTCTAAGATATCAGGATTTGGCCAATGGCCAGTGCACACAAGGATCCAGATTTGGCTGACAGCACCCTGGAAAAAGTGAGGGTGACAGAGATGTAAGGGTCACATTTTCCAACTCAGATCAGCACCAGTGCAGAGTAGCCTCACTGACTGAACCAGAATAATACTGATGATGTTCTGGCCCAAAGTCTCTGGGTTACCCTGGGCGCCTGGGACTCCTACAATGAGCGTGTGCTGTGGACTTGTGGGATCGGTCGATGCTACGCACAGCTCATGCGGCTCCTCACGGTCTCAGATACCATCCGATGGTCCAGGGACATCTACATCGAGCACATCATTGGCCACCAACAGTACCAGGAGGCATGAGCCAGAGTGACATCGTTCTTAGACTATGAAAAAGGCACCAAGAGACTTTCTCTGTTGGATCATATGAACTGGAACCATAAACTCCTTGAACATTACATCTTACCAAATGAAGGTCAATGCATCCTCCTCATCATATCCACTCTTTATACTCCACAGCCGAACATAGCCACTTTATAAACTTCATACCCTCATACCTCAATGTCTGTACTTCGACCCATCAACATTTTACCTCCAGTCGGGGATAGTGCAGATTATATATTCAATCGGGGATATTGCAGATTATGTTTTCCTTATGCCACCCGATCTTAAAGCAAACTTTGCACCCTCAATCTGTATGTTATTCCCTGATAACCAGAAACTTCTATGCTTAAACTCTGTACCATTCACTTTTTCGTAACATCATCTTAATAAAATTTTTAAACACTGATGTAAGTTACTTATCTGGGGTCCTTTTGTTCTAACCTTGGTGTATTTCACTAGGACAGTGGTGAAGCATTGGAATGGGTTACCTAGGGAAGTGAACAAAGTCTTGACTAGGATGTTTTATTCTTCTATCTAAAAGAATAAATGGACACAAATTGGACATCAGCAATAGTAACATACAAAAACCATAGGAGAACACTTCAATCTTCCTAAACGTTTTATAACAGATTTAAATTAATCATACTTGAAGAAAAAACCTTTGGAAACACACTTCAAAGAGAAACTGCAGAACTAAAATTCATTTGCAAATTTAACACCATTAATTTGGGCTTGAATAGGGACTGGAAGTGGCTGGCTCACTACAAAAGCAGCTTTGCCGCTCCTGGAATTGACACCTCCTCATCAATTATTGGGAGTGGACTACATCCACCCTGATCGAATTAGCCCTATCAACACTGGTTCTTCACTTGTGAGGTAACTCCATTCTCTTCATGTGACAGTATAATAATGCCTGCATCTGGAATTTTCACTCCATGCATCTGAAGAAGTGGGGTTTTTCCGCATGAAAGCTTACTGCCAAATAAATCTGTTGTTCTTCAAGGCGCCACCAGACTTCTTGTTGTTTTTGTGAATGCAGACTAACATGGCTTCCCCTGATACTTGACACTATAGCCACTGGATGTCCTTTGTTTGCATGCTTGTTGACTCCATCAAACAATTCTAGTAGATTGGTGAGGCATGATTTCCCTTTACAAAAACCATGTTGAGTATTTCCCAACAAATTATGTTCATCTATGTGTTTGCCAATTTTGTTCTTTATGATAGTTTCAACTAATTTGCCTGGTATTGAAGTGAGGCTTACCTGCCTGTAGTTGCCAGAGTCACCTCTGGAGCCCTTTTAAAAATTGGCGGCACATTAGCTATCCTCCAGTCATTTGGTACAGAAGCTGATTTAAATGATAGGTTACAAATGACAGTTAGTAGTCCTGCAATTTCACATTTGGGTTCCTTTAGAACTCTTGGGTGAATACCATCGGGTCCTGGAGACTTATTACTGTTTAGTTTATCAATTTGTTCCAA
>NW_027424282.1:85523-106273 GCF_003597395.2 Chelonoidis abingdonii
TCTAGAGCTGGAAGGGGCTTTCAGTCCCTGGTCCCATTTAGTCCATCGCCTCTCAGCCAAGCCTACCCTGGGAGGGGAGCAGGGAGCACCCATCTGTGGAATAGATCCTGATCTGCTAGGAACTGCAGAGAGAGCCAGCAACTCAGGACATACAGCAAGAGGACAGCAAAGGGCTGCTGGATAACACAGTGATAGATAGATAGATAGATAGATAATGTCCAAACAATTCTGATGCCTGCAAATCAACCGCATCACATGCTGAGACAAATTCCACAAAGACCACCACAGTAAGTTTGATATTTCAATTACATATTTTGGGCTATTAATATTTAAGAACATAAATGTGAAATTACAATCTGAACTGTTAAGTCTGGTCTACACTACCGTGCTAAGTTAATCCGAGATACACTACTTATGTTACATAAACAATGTAACTTCAGTCGATGTAGCTTAGATCCACTTACCACGGTATCCATACTATGCTATGTCAAAGGGAAACACTCTCCCCTCAACGTATCTTCCACCTCTCGTTGAGGTGGATTACCGATGTCGACGGAAAAGCGGTCTCCTGTTGATGTAGTGTGTCTTCACCAGACCCGGTACATCGATGCCTCTGCATCACTTAAGAACTTTAATAAATTCTACTGGGTACCTGTGTCCATCTTTAGGTGCCTAAATCCTTTTGTAATCCTGGCCCACATATCTTACAGAAGCTGGGCTGCAGTCAAGGTACCCTGCAAGAGATCCTGGGGCCTGTGTTATGCAGATATCAGACTAGAGGATTATATTTATATTTTGGCTTGAAAATCCATGAATTCATGACATTTTGCCTCTGGGCCTCTGGTTCTGAGCTGTTTAGGCCCCAGGGAGTGAGTCCCTGCAAGTGCTTAGAAAATAGACATGGACAGACAGCCTTCTACCACGTCAGCCCTCTAGTGTCAGGGAAGCTCAAAGTGAGCTACACACAGCTCATCAACAGAGGGCATCAGGTTTCAATCTAGTTCTGCCAGTTCATTCTCAGAGTGAGGGGTGAAAGGGCTCTTACATAGCTGTGTCTTTGGCTACATCTACACTACCCACCGTATCGGTGGGTTACAATCGATTGCTCGGCGATCGATATATCGCGTCTCATCTAGACGTGATATATCAATCCCCGAGCGCGCTTATATCGATTCCGGAACTCCACCAACCCCAGCGGCGTAGCAGAATCGACAAGGGGAGCCATGGACATCAATCCTGCGCAGTGAGGACGGGTGAGTAATCCGATCTTAGATATTCGACTTCAGCTACATTACTCACGTAGCTTAAGTTGCGTATCTAAGATCAATTTTCCCATGTAGTCTAGACCAGCCCTTTGGCTTCTAGATTCTACAGTGGTAGGGAAATGGAGATAGAAAAATAATGATCAAAGAATCCTGGTTCTGGAAGATTGAATATATCTCAAGTTGGGGAAAAATCCACAGTGAGCAGCACACTTAATTCACTATTTCAATTAAATATTGTTGTGATTTAAGATACAGAGAAAATGTAAGACACTAAATAAAAATTAGCATTTGGACCCTTTAAGGCTTTAGCTATCAGTTAAGTCAGAGAGCTTGAGCCAGTCAGAGAAAAAATCAGTGCAAACTTTGACTTTGCATCAGATACCCAAAATCAGAAAAAAATCAGGATTTGGCAACTAAACATGAATTTGTTTTTAGCAAAATACTAGTGTAAAGTGAAAATGTTAGTTGCCAACAAAAGAAAATTGTGGTTTTCAGTTTAAAAAAATTGTTCCAAGTACAGCAGAAATTTTACCTGGACATTTTTTAAAAACAAAAATGGACAGAAAATCTCCGCCTGCCCCTAATTGGAAATTGAGCTTTAAACAAAGTTGGGAACCATTATTCTTATATTTAATAATACAGCCATTTCAAACCTGTTTCTTCTGTTGCAAATGTTTTTATTTCTGTTTCAAAGGAATAGTTCTGGAAAGGTGAAAAACCAGCACAGCAGCAAAAACAGGATAGCAGCAAAGCCTGCAGATTGTGTTTTGTACGCTCTAGCGCCTGTAAACTGTAAACTCAGAGTCAGTTGCATCAGCCACCTGAAGCCTGTGTCTATCTCAGCCCTGCCCAAGGACACAGAGGAAATGAAGGGGAGAGCATCAAGACCTCCTGCTCTAGCCCCATATCCTCTGTCCCACACTGCTGCCAGCTGAACACCAGAGCTATAAACAGATGCACAGAACATACACGTAGTAAAACACAGCCCCTCCCTAACCAAGATCATAGTCCTAGTAGACAAGGTGAAGAAAGTTGGAGAGAGGAAACAGAGGCACAGAAAGGGGAAGCAACTTGCCCAAGGTGAGTGACAGAGACAAGAACATAACCCAGGTCTCCTGATTGCCACTGACCTGCATAGTGCAGACATGAAGGTAGAGAGAGAAATGACAAACCACAGCAGTAACAGAGGGATGCTCCTGTCCCATCATTACATAGAGATACAAGTGCAGCAGGTATCAGGGGCCATGAATCAATCTGTAAGCAGGTAGCAGGACGTCTCTGCACAGAACTCAGTGTGGAAGCATCACAGATGAGTTGGTGTTTGGGCCACTGGATATGTCCTTTTTGTGTTTCCCTGGGAAGAGGGGATCATGCTGTGCTTCTGGTTTAGAAGTTTATTTTCCTGTCCAAGTTGTTAGCCTGCTGTTTTTCCTAAGAAGCAGGGGCGGCTACAGCACGCGAAGCGTGTGCCTAGGGCAGCAAGCCATGGGGGGCGCTCTGCCGGTCGCCGCAAGGGTAGCAGGCAGATTGCCTTCGGCGGCATGTCTGCGGAGAGTCCGCTGGTCCCGAGGCTTCTTCGGACCTCCCGCAGGCAAGCCACTGAAGAGAGCCTGCCTACCGTGCTTGGGGTGGCAAAATACCTAGAGCCGACCCTTCTAGGAAGATATGACTAGAAAGGACCTGGGTCACTGAGTCCAATCCCCTGCTCTCACTGGCAACCCAGTCATATAATCCCTATCCTAAACTGACACAGCTCAGTGTTAACACCAGTTAAGTTGTTTGTCCCCAATGGCTCCTATTGGGAGGCTGCTTTGTATAGTCCCTCCTCCGATGGGGACAAACTTTCTTCTCACTTCCAAGCTAAATTTAATCATGGACAATTTATCCACATTCCTTCTTGTGCCAACATTCTCCTTTAGCATCAATAGCTCTGTTCCCTTCCTCGTGTTTACCCCCTTGATGTGTTTATAGAGAGTGTTCATAACCCCTCTCAGCTGGCATTTTGCTCAATTAATTAGCCAAACTCTTTTAGGCTACATCTACTCAGCAAGCTAGGGTTGTGATTCACCAGCTTGCATGGACGTACTCGTGTGCTAGCTTTGTGAGCATAAATAGCAGTGTACCTGCAGTAGCCATGCAGAATACAAACCCACCTGAACTCTGGGGCTATGTACTGTATTCAGCACAGTTTCCCCTTCTGCCATGGCTATACTATTTTAAGACTTGTGCTAGTCATCCTCGAGATATTGCAAGTCGTGTATGTGATCTGGGAATCACTTCTCTAGCTCATAGTTTAGATGTAGCCTTATTCTTCTTTCCTAAACTAGCTCTCCATTGTTGCAATAGGATGATGATCATTCCTAAGATTGTTGGGTTTGGGTTGTAACTTGTTCCATATTTACACTGCGTTTTATCAAGCTACATCTTAGACCAGATCCTCAGATGGAGGAAACGGACACCATCCATTGACTGTAAGGGAGTTGTGGCAATTTACACTGGTGTGACAATGCTCCTCACTAGTGGTGTGATTGTCAGAGATGAGGAGGTGGGAGGGCATTAGCCTGACCACTGCCCTTGCCCTTCTTTCCACAGACAGTCCGTGATGTACTGAGAAAGAAAATGTCCAACCTAACCACCGTGACCGAGTTCCTTCTCCTGGGGTTCTCTGAGGTTCGGGAGCTGCAGATTTTACACTCTGTGGTGTTTCTAGGAATTTACCTGGCAGCCTTGGTGGGAAATCTCCTTGTTATCATCCTTATAGTGCTTGACCACCATCTTCACTCCCTCATGTACTTCTTCCTTATGAATTTGTCCATCTTAGACATCGGCTCCATCTCCGTCACAGTCCCCAAGTCCATGGCCAACTCCCTGTTGAACATCAGGTTGATTTCTTATTCTGGGTGCATTGCCCAAATCTTTCTCTTCATTTTCTTTGCTGTTGTTGACATTGCTCTTCTCATCATCGTGGCATATGACCGGTACGTTGCCATCTGCCAACCACTGCACTATGAGACTATAATGAACAGAGAAGCTCGTGTCCAGATGGCAGCTAGTGCCTGGATCAGTGGAATTCCCATTTCTACTATGCAGACTGGGAACATATTTGCATTACCTTTTTGTGCTGGTAACAAGGTAGATCAGTTCTTCTGTGAAATCCCCCAACTGCTCAAGATCACTTGCAATGACACATACCTCAGTGAAGTTGCTATTACTTCTTTTCTCTTGTTCTTAGGTTTAAGTTGCTTTGCTTTCATAATTGTGTCATATGTTCAGATCTTCAAAACCGTGCTGAGAATCCCCTCTGAGCAGGGCCGGAATAAAGCCTTCTCCACTTGCCTCCCTCACCTCACTGTGGTCTCCTTGTTAGTTTGCACTGCCACCTTTGCCTACATGAAACCCCCCTCCAGCTCAGCATCAGGTCTGGATCTCATAGTGGCTCTTCTTTATTCCGTGAGGCCTCCAGTGATGAATCCAGCCATCTACAGCATGAGGAACAAGGAGATAAAAGGTGCCCTGTGGAAACTAACTGAGGGGAAGTTATCCAAACAGAATAACATTTCCAGATTTCTCCCTTGACCGTGTTTTCATTCTGTGCTTCTGTAAAGATATAATCAACTGATGACATTATTGTCTCCATGGGAATGTGATGTTCAGGCTTTTTATGCAAAAATGTTGTGTTCACAGTAGTAATAATGTAGACTAAGTTCACTGAAGTCAGTGAGTTACTCTGCTGTGAATTAGATAAGAATCTATCTATCTATCTATCTATCTAAATTATGGGGGCATTTAATTCATTTCTGCATTTCCTTGTTAGAAGCGTGAGTTAGCTGAACTCGACCTTCTGGACAAGCACGAGCTGTCACTGGGAAACGTTAACTCTGTGTTAATAATGTTTTTTGCCATTTTATTTCCTAGTTTTTCAACAGAAAGGAAGCTTGTTGATTGGAGTTAGTGGTCATTGTGGCAGCTGTAGGTGGCCGTGGATATGGATGATGAATGAAGTAAAAGGCTCTTTAAGAATCATCACATTTTTCTAGAAAGGAGCTGTATTCTGTGCACTACTTCGTCATTCTGGGTTCCTCTCAGCTTCACACCCTGAGAGGTGGAGCTTCCCCAGACCTGGCACACATCGGGAGGGATGATTAGGGAGAGGATCAGTTCCCCCTCCTGCCAAAAGGGAAGGAGAAAGCCCCCAAGATCACAAAAGTGGGAGAGGGAGGGGTATCCGACACCATAGATGCATCGCGAGCCCCCTGATACTGGCACACTCAAGGGAGGTGAATGTGGGGCTGTCAGGCTCCCTGCCCCTCATTCTAGTTCTGGATCCAGCAGAGTAGGAGACAGGCACACAGGTACAGAGAGCGCTGATGGAAACACAGCTCGGTGCTGTGCTCGCTTTATTGTTCATGCTGAAAAACTGTACCTAACAGGAAACTGAGGCTTTGCACTGGGGAGGGGAGAGAACACAGAGCCCTCTGAAGATTGAAAGATATAGGACATCACACCCCTCTGTTCTCCCAGTCCCCCTTTACTCACCCTCATGTCCCCTTTTCACAGTGTCCCACCCCTCATCTCCTGACTCCCAACCCATCTCCTACCCACCCACCCTATTCGTCCCTTTCCCCATAACCTCCCTCTCCTCGTTGCCTCCCAAACCCTACTCTCGCAATTCCCACCAGCTCTTCCACCCTCAGCATCCTCCTCTCCCAGCAGGTAAGTGTATTTCAAAAATTGTTTCATTACCATCTAAATATCCTGTGGTGCCCAGGTGACATTGCCCTACAATTAGAAACCCTCAGACAAAGCCAGGTGCCTCCTTATTCTTAGGTTCAGATTTCGGCTCAGGGTTTGATCTGAACTCAAAGTGCCCAGATGGCATGCGGGTTTGTCAGCCACTACTGGACATTCCCCCTTCAAGGACTCATAGCCTGTGAGTCAGAGGTAGCTTTGAACCTATTCATCCTCTTTCCATGCACGTGCTCAACGTAATCCATTCGGTGAGACTCCAACCCTTCGAAGCTTGACGGACCTAACTGAGAGCTAAACCTTTGGTTAATAATGCTGTCACTTTATTTCCTCCAAAGAGTTGGTGAGTGGCCCTTAAGCACTGGAAATGCTCCCTGCTGTGAAGATCTGAGCCCTGATTTGATCTCTGTCTGTGCACGATAAATCAGCACCAAAACACACTAACGTTAAGAAAAGTTAGAAGTGACTCCTTTAGAGCGGATAGGGCTGATTCCCTCTCACTCACCCTGGTGTAAATCAGGAGTAACTCCTTTGTTCTGAATGGGGCTGATTTCCCCCTCACTCACCCCAGGGTGTTACAATGGAGTATGTCCGGTCTAAGGAAGAGGAGATGCAAGTCCTTTGACTCCATCCCCTGCTGAAGTGTGGCCCTTCTGTGTGGTCTTGGGCCCTTCAACTTCAGAATCTCCTGTGGCATGGCCGTTCTCTATGAAGTGCTCTGCCCTTCAACCCCCCACTAATTACAGCGTCTCCTACCTTATTTCACTATCCCTCTGCTCCGCCTCAGTAAACTCCCCACCTGGTGAATCTCAAGGAGCACTCACTGATATCAGAGTGCCTGCTGTACCGCATCAAGGACAACATGACTAGATATCAGGAATGGGCCATGCTGGGGTACGATGGGTGGCGGTGTCCAGTGACCTTGGTCTGACTGGGGCCAGCAACAGATGCTGCACTATCCACAGCCTGGAAGAATAGGGGGTAGAATGGGAGATCTGCCCCCAGTGCAGCAGCTGCTGCATTGTCTGCCTGAGTCTGAAGAGGGTCTGAGACAATGGTTCTAGGGAGAAGGGAACTGCCCCAGGCATCTCCGTGGCCAGGGCCGGCTTTAGGAAGAGTGGAGCCCAATTCAACAGTTTTGATGGGGCCCCAGCAGGGATGACTAAAACAAAAAAAAACACTTAAAAAAACCACTTTCATTTCTTCCATGTATTATTTACTTTCCATGACTATATAAATAATAGCAAAATTATATATTACATACATGGCATCATATATTAATTAGCTGATTTGTACTTTCATATTAGGAAAATAATTTGTTTTGATAGTTGTACAACTGATTTTCTTCACTAATGTTTATTTTATTAAAATTTATAAAATATTTCCTTATTAATATAAAATTGCCCCCTCCTTCCCACCCCAGTGCTGCCCGGTCCTGGGAAACAAAACCCTCCTTCCCCAGCTCCGCTGCATCAAAAAACAAGGTTGGGGGAGGGGGCGGGAAGAAACTACACACATGGGGTGACCAGATCACAGCAGTAAAATAGGAGACCTACAGGCCTACCTGCTCAGCCCCACCACCACACCCCTCTTCACCCCCTAGCCCCCTGCTGGCTTGCTGCATCCCTCCTAGTCAGTCCCCCACCCACCACTCGCCTCCTTTCACCTTCTCCCTCCCTGCCAGAAACCCCCCTTGCCCGCTCCTAGAACTCCTGGTGGCTCACTGCTTGCCTCTTTTCCCACCCGCCACTTGCCCCTCACCCTCTCCCCCCCAAGTATAAAGCCTCATTCAAAGACCCAGGGGTCACTATATTACTGCACACAGCAGTCAATCAGTGCAGTTGTAGATAATCTCTGCATTATGCATTTTTGTATAACTTTTATATGACTTTGTATTGAACCTTGATAATATGTTATGGCAGGCCCCAAAGGTAGTGTAATTAAGGTAAAAGAAAAATGTCTTTTTGCTAGGAGTAGAATAAGATCTTCCCCCTACTTTGTAATCAATTGCCCTGTTGAATGAATGAGGTGTGAATTAGTAAGGTGTGGAAGGCAGCACCTCCAGATAGCTGCAACCCTTGAAGAGGGGCTGGGAGCCAGACCAAAGAGCTTTGCCCAGGCTGAGTGGGACGGAGTTTGGGTGCTGGGTGCAGGCTCCGGGCTGGGGCACGGGGTGGAGTGCACGAAGGGTGGAGGGGTGCAGGCTCTGGGAGGGAGTGCGGAGGGGTGGGTGCAGGCTCTGGACAGAGTTTGGGGGCCAGAGAGGGGGTGGTGGGTGCTTGGGGGGGAGGGAGGGAGAGATTGCCATCACATGTGGCTCTCCTTCCTCCTCTGCTGCCCCTCACCATAGTCTCGGTGGGGAATGGGGCTGCCCCTTGCCCAGTGTTTGCAGGAGTGGTGGCTGGGGGGAAACCAAATCAGACTGGTTTTACTCTTTCATTGATGGGTCACTTTAACCCCTTACACACCCTTTCCGCCTCTCTCACTCCCTTTTCTACTGGGCATGTTTGATCTTTTTGGTGGAGCCAGATGAAAACCACAAACCCCAGTGAGAGCAACAGGCTGGAAGACTAGACTGAACCCACCACCCCGCCTAGTCCATCCAGAGCCCAGGACTGAGGGCAAATGTTTCCACACACCCGGGCCACCTGTTTCCACTCCTGGTCTCTCCCAGCACTGCCAGTGATTCTGTGTGGCTGCATCAGGCGGATTTCAACAAGACCCCCTCGGCCCCACTAATTTCACCCCTGTTTTTCAACCACTCTGCACCAAGAGCACTTTCCTTCCCTGCCCTAGAGCTGCTGGAT
This sequence comes from Chelonoidis abingdonii, assembly GCF_003597395.2. Classification (NCBI taxonomy): domain Eukaryota; kingdom Metazoa; phylum Chordata; order Testudines; family Testudinidae; genus Chelonoidis; species Chelonoidis abingdonii. The sequence continues at coordinate 94,342 of NW_027424282.1, forward strand.
GGCTACAAAGCTGAGTTGGGCATTTGATCGATCTGAAATATTATCATGACCCCCCTCAAAAAACCCTTAATATTCACACAGCTTTGGGAGGGAATAGCTCCACCCCAAGCTGGTCTAATTTATTGTTGTAGGGCAAACGAAGGAGCCATAGTATAATGGAAATATTCAGCCCCTACAGTGGTCTTGCAGCAGGGAAAGCAGAGTTGATGGGAAGGGAACTGGTTTGGATAGGAGCCCCAGTCCCCTTCCTTTGCAAAATAATTTGGAGAAGGGAATCAGATCACTCCGTGCCTCAGTTTCCCCTCTTGCGGGGGTAGGGGATAAAAGTCTCAGCCTGCCATGTTGCAGACCTTTCGCATTCTCCCCTCTTGATCATGTATTTGATTTCCTCCTCCAAGCCTCCCTTTCTCTCTCACCTGGAGTTCACAGCACTAAGTACTGGCTCGGGGCTTTTTTCCTGGGTTACATTACATGATGCCGACTTTAGTTTTGAAACAGACCCAGGCAGGCACAGACTCACCCTCAAACAGCAACACCACGAAAAACCACAAAACCAACCCAATCTTACAAAAAACCTGCGGGGAATGACAGGGTCAAACACTCACCGCTGGAAGCCCCAGCAGCTGCTCAGGTGAGTGAGGTCCTGTCTCCTACGGGACCAAAAGCTCCCTCGGCGTCTCCTCCAGGTGAGTGCTGGGGAAGGGAGGGGAGGGGAAGGAAAGGCTGCAAAGCACATGTGCCTTCTCACCCCCCTCACCTCCTTCCCCCTCCTGACCTGCAACACCCACGTGGCTGCATCTGCCTCAGCCCTCTGCCCGCCAGCATCTCTCGTTGCCTAGCAACAACAGCTGCTGCTTCTGGGAGACGCAGAACTTTGCTTCCGGGAGAGACTGCGGGTGCAAGGGCCCTCTCAGGGGTCCAATTTGGGGAATTGGGCAAATCGGCCTAAAGCCGGCCCTGTCCATGGCGTTTGATTTGAATTCCCAGCACCAGTGCTCTGGAGCACCTCAACAACCCCACCAATGCAAGGAGCTCTCTGTGCAGGGGAAGGGAAGAGCACAGCAGTCCTGACCGCCTCACCCTAGCAGACACATCCTGGCTGGGGAGGTAAGGATTGTGGGGACCATCACTGCCCTCTGCCTGTCTGTGGACACCTAGCTGATCCCAAGGGGTTGGGGGACAGTCACCTGCTCCTCTTCTGGGACAGAGCAGGGTCCCATGCCATTGTCCCAGCCTTTCTTTGAAGCCCTCTCCACCTCCATGCATGGCCCTGGAGTGTCTGAATCCAGCCTGGGAGTCAGCAGAGCTTTATGGGAGTAAATGTGCCTCTTTCAACAGGCTCCTGGGAACAGCCCAGCTAAGAGCTGTGATTCCTGGAGGGACCACCACCAGCTGCTGAAAATAGAGGGACAGGGACCCCTCCCCCAGTGGACAATTCTGCACTGATCTCCATTTCAGGGAGGTTCCCTGTGAGTTAATGGCTGGCTGGAGACCTGCACCATTGCAGTTTAATTCATTCTCTGATCTAATGCAACCATGAAGGCTCTCATGATCCATGCCAATGTCTCACCCCGCTGACCTTTTTGTCTCAGCAATACCTTGTGGAAGTGAGTTCATGGTTGGCAGTGGGCAGAGGCCACCCTGGAAATACTGTTCAGAAAAGGGGTTTGGCCAGGAAGAGGAAGGAGGAGAGTGAGGAAGGAAGGAAGTGGTGGCCAGGGCTTGCCAATGGGGAGGAGGAGGAGAGAATGGGCAGGTGTTTGGAGCCAGGAGTGAGTGGCTGTTCCCTGGAGCTGGGGCCATGTCAGGGGAGTGGGGCTGAGCAGAGGAGAGAACTGGTGGGCAGAGGAAGGGACTGGTGGGCAGAGGGGTTAAGCAGGGATCTCTGAGGAAGCTGAGTCAGGAACTCTGGGTGAGAATTGACTCGGCCATGGAATGGGGAATCTCAAAGAACAGGAGCTGACAGGGTCTGTGGAGTGGGGGTTGTGAGAAGGGTGGGAGAAGATTAAGGGCTGTGGGTGTTTGCTTGGGGGTCTGGGTTGGGTGTGAGGGAGAGGGTGGGAAAGACTCAGGGTCTAGGGTAAGAAGGGTTCAGTGGGTGAATCATGGATCATCTCTCAATGAATGTTTCTTTACAAAATTTTCATCCAGTCTCAATTATTATCCCTCATATTTTGGTAAAGTGAGGAACAGAGAGTTGAGGTAACATAGCTGCATAGCTGGGCTTCCACCACAGAAGTTCTTAGCATCTCGACCTTCTTTCTCTAGACACCAGGCTGTCCTAGTTATCATTTCAGGCTGGGATTCTCAAGGGTGTCTAAGGGATTTAGGAGCCCAAGATGTACATGCCTTACTTCCATAGGCGCCTTTGCAAATCCCAGGCACCATTTTCGGCAATTCAGGGGAAGCCCAGGCCTTGGAAGTTAACGAGAGACACAGGCCAGGATTACAAAGGGGTTTAGGCACTTAAAGAAGGAGATAGCTGCCTACTGGGATTTACAATAGCATCTAAGCAGGTTAAGCTCCTCACTCGCACTGAATGACCATGGCACTTTGCCATTTAGCTCATTTAGAAGCATTGATCAATCCCTGTAGGTGCCTGTCTTCATCTTTGTGATCCTGGCCCACAGATAACACAGAAGCTGGGCTGGAATCAGGGAATGCCGGGGGGAGATCATAGGCCTGTGCTATGTTAGGTGCAGACTAGAGGATCAGAATGGCTCTTTTGGCTTTATCACTTAGGCATCTATGCACTTGCCTGTGGGCCTGTGCTGCTGAGCTGTGCAGGGCTCCAGGGAGTGAGTCCCGCTAGCCCTTAGGAAATAGACATGAATAAATCACCTTCCCACAGCATCAGTCCTTTAATGCCAGTGATGTTCAACGCCAGCTACACACAGCTCACCTGCAGAGCCAACAGGTTTGAGTCAAGTTGTGGCTGAGCAGTCTCAAAATGAAGGGGGAAAGGATTCTCAGATGCCTGTGCCTTTAGCTTCTAGATTCTGATAGATATTGACCAAAGAATCCTGGTGCTGGATGGCTGAGTGGATCATACGTTGCGGAAAAAATCCACAAAGATCAGCACAGTAAGTTTTCTATTTCAATTAAATATATTGGGGAATCAACATACAGGGGAAAATTAAGAAGATAAATATGAATTACAACATGAACTTTTTAAAACTTTTACTCTCAATTTAATCAAATACCTACTACTGACTGGAAATTTTCCATCCTTCAGGAAAATTTTGACTTTTAACTGAAAACCTCAAATCTATTTTTTTTTCAGTTTTTGGCAAATGAAAAATTTTGCTGAAAACTGGATTATTTTTATCACAAAACCGAAAATGCTTGGATTTTGAGTTTTCAATTTCTTTACAAATCAATCACAAAATGTTTGGAGAAAAGCAGACAGATTCTAAGATTTGTTGTTATTTAGCTGAAAACCCGCTTTCTATTAAAAAGAACACAGATGAAAATTTCCAACCTGCCTTAAACTTCAAATAAATTGGGGAACATTAATATTGCCTGATAAAACCTTAATTTCAAACCATTTATTCTACTGCATCTATGTGATTTCTCTTCCAAAGGGATAGTTGTCCTAGTAGACAGAGCAGAGAAAGGAAGAAAGGGAGGGGAAACAGAGTCAAAAAGAGGGGAAATGACTGGCCTAAGGTTACACAGCAGGTCACTGGCAGAGACAAGAGTAGAGCCCAAGTGTCCTGACAACCCCTGCACCACACAGCACAGAGTAAATGTTACAACATAGTGATGCCACTAGTCCATTGTTACACACAGGCCGAAGTGCAGCTGGGAATTAGTGCCATAAATCAGTTTGGAAGCAGGCAGCAGGCCATCTAGGCATAAAGCTTAGGGTAGAAAAATCACATATGAGCTGCTACTTATGATGCTGGGTGAGTCTACATGAGAATCAGGCTATGCTGGCATTTTAGTCTATCCATTTCATGACCAACCTGTGAGCTTGATGATGGTCGCAGCAGAGGGACCTTCTTTGGAAGAATTGTTGGGTTTGGATTGTAGTTTCATCCTTCATAAAGCATTTTAACAGGCCACATCTTGGGCCAAATCCTCAAAAGGGGTAAAGTAACGAAGCTCCATTGACTTTAAATGAGCCAACCCAATTTACACTAATGTGATAACGTGACTGATTGATTGTCAGAGTTGAGGAACATTAACACTACTTCATCATTGCAAGTGACGAGTGCTGTGAACCTTTGACATTCGTATAATGAGATATTACATAAAAGGGAATCAGGGCCATTCCCACTGTCGCTCTAACTCTGATCATTGTCCTTCTCATTCCCCCTACAGCCATCACACAGTGTACTGAGGAAGAAAATGTCCAACCAAACCACCATGACCGAATTCCTTCTCCTGGGATTCTCTGATGCTCCAGAACTGCAGATTTTACACTTTGTGGTGTTTCTAGTGCTTTACCTGGCATCCCTACTGGGGAACCTTCTCATCATCACAGTCATAGCCCTCAACCACCAACTTCACACCCCCATGTACTTCTTCCTGATGAATCTGTCCATCCTAGACCTCGGCTCTGTCTCTGTCACCATCCCCAAGTCCATGGCCAACTCCTTCATGAACACCAGATCGATTTCTTATTCTGGATGTGTTGCCCAAGTCTTTTTTTTTCTTATTCTTTGTTTCAGCAGATTTTGCCATACTGACCATCATGGCGTACGACCGATATGTCTCCATCTGCCAACCACTGCACTATGAGACAGTGATGAACAGCAGAGCTTGTGTCCAAATGGCAGCTGGTGCCTGGATCGGTGGAATTCTCAACTCTGTACTACACACTGGGAACACATTTGCATTGACCTTCTGTGGAGGCAACATGGTGGATCAGTTCTTCTGTGAAGTCCCCCAGCTCCTCAAGCTCGCTTGCTCTAACTCAAACCTCAGTGAAGTCGGGTTTCTCATCTTTAGTGTGTGCTTAGCCTCAAGCTGCTTTGTTTTCATAATTGTGTCATATGTTCAGATCTTCACCACAGTGCTGAGAATCCCCTCTGAGCAGGGCCGGCATAAAGCCGTCTCCACCTGCCTCCCTCACCTCATTGTGGTCTCCTTGTTCATTTGCACTGGGACCTTTGCCTACTTGAAACCCACCTCCAGCTCAACCTCAGGTCTGGATCTCATGGTGGCTGTTCTCTATTCTGTGTTGCCACCAATGATGAATCCGATCATCTACAGCATGAGAAACAAAGAGCTCAAAGGTGCACTGAGTAAACTGATAGATTGGAGGTTATTCTCTAAGAATAAAATGTTCATATTTCTCCATCAGTAACAGTTTCATTCTGTGTTTCTTTATATAATCAGCTGATGACATTATTGCCTCCATGAGAAAATACTGTTCAATCTGTTTATGCAGAACTGGATATTTACACTAGGAAAAATCCAGACAAACATGACTCAAGACTAATGGAGCTATTATAGGTTTACACCAATGTAAATAAGATCAGAATCTATCATCATATACTGCTATCCACTACCATACTATCTGAGCACCTTGCCCATAAAATCAGTACCCATAGCAAAGTCCCTAGTGAGGTCTCAGGCTCTTCTTATTTTGGGGGATAATCTTTGATTGATGTATCAATGCAATTTTTCTTTGTGTTTTTTGTTTACTTGTTTGTCAGATTTTTATCTTTTTTTTTTTTTTGCTTAACTTGTGGGCTGGTTTGGTTTGTTTTCTTTGGAGACGGGAAGGCCTGGGAAGGTGGTGAGTGTTTGGATAGACAGGATTTTCAATGTTTGCCTTCTCTTCCAAGTGCTTATATGTCATCTCTTTGATGGGATTTTCTGAGTGAGCTGAAGGTTTGCTCCCCACAATGACAACCTCTTTAATCATAATGATCTATTTCTATTCGATTGTGAAATATGTTAGCTAGCTAGCTAGATAATGAATAATCTAGGGAGATTATTGTGCAAATTATTGTGCTTTTTTTCCTGGTAATGATTGTCTAGTCCAGATCATGATTTTCTTATAAATACTGCTTATTAAACATTATTTAACAAAGGTTTTTATGGCTATATCTTACTTTATCTGTCATTTACAAACAGTTCATCCTAAAATACTTGGTGTTTGAACTTTGAGCTGTTTTGACAGGATACATTTTTAACAGGCTCTCTTTCATTTCTCTGAACAAATGGAAGTATCACACTCGGGATCCTTAAACATCAAGGAGGCGGCCATCAGCTGGTTTAAATTGTCATAGCTCCATTGAAGTCAATAGATCTTGGAGACTTTTCACCACCTGAGGATCTGCTCCAAACACTCATGATTATGAATTTCAAACTCACTCCCTTTGAATATTCTGTACAAAGGCCCTGATTCCACAGCCACTTCAGGACATTCTTTACTTTAATTGTAGGTTTAAAGAAAAGGTTTAAAGGGAAACTCATGCTTAATTCTCTGTTGGATATGGGTTAAGGATATGGATAGGGCTCAAGGCTAATACCAAACTGATGTCAGACCCTGACACTGTCTCCATTTCTCTCCTTTCCTAGTCAAATAAAGCCTTACAATCGGTGCATTGGAATTACTCTACCCTTCTTGAGTTTGAATTATTAACATAAATTATCTTTTTCATCTCAAAGCTAGAATCACTGGGCCTTCTTCTCTAGACTTACCAGTCCATTATGACTCTTCATCATCAACCTCTCCTTCCTGGAAATCCTGCTCACCAGCATGCTCATCACCAAGATGTTGACCAACATGGTGTGCAGTTGGAAGACCAGTTTTTTTCCCTAGCTTCCATGCAAATGCCATTGCATGCACTGACCAAAACCCCATCCCATTTGCCTAAATGTCACTGTTTCCATAAACGTTCCTGTCTGCATGGCTGGAATGTTCACATAGGGGCCATCAACTCAGCTGAGTCACATTCCCTGAAAAAGCAAAGTTATTATTCATACAAAAAGATTTAGCTGTATTCATTCAGTTTTTCCAGTGATACAGAGTAGGAGCTCGCTCTAGCTTCTGGGAGAGCTAAATCACAGGGTAGCTCACAAGTAGAGCTGGATGAAAAATTTCTAATTGAAACAAAGTTTTATCCAAAAATACTGATTCATAGAACCCAAAATGATTCACAGAAACATCCCAGGTTTGATGAACTTTCAGGGAAGAAAGGTCAGGTTGGCAATGGATTGCCTGCCTGCCAAGTTGAGTTGTTAAGGAGCAAGAAGTTTGAAGACCCTGGTATGGGCTTCCAGGGGCCGTGGCTCTAGGGAAATCTCAGCATGCAGATGGCCCTGGCCCAGGAACACGAGGGCTTCCAGATTTCCAGGCCAGCTGGTATCCCAAAGTGGCCACTGAATCACATAATATGGGCAACCAGCTGGCCTGGGAGACTGGAATCAGCTGTTGAGTGAAACTTACATTCTGCTTCTCTTCGCAGCCATGAAACTGACAAGAATGTCCATTTCACTCAGCAGATACCAGGGTCCTGTAGAGAAAATTTTGTTTCTGAAGCACCATGTGTTAGTGTTTCTAAAACATCCCCTTCCCCCTTGTTTTCAGTTAGAGCGAAATTTTGAAATAGCAACATTTCCCACAAAGCGGAAAGCCCATGTTTTGGCTAGCTCTGCTTTCAAGCTTTGTTGTTATGACCTCATTGGAAAACATCAAAGTACAGTGTCCCTCCTTTCATCCTAAGGTAGACACCAGAGCAACAGTAATCTGCTGAGGCACTTGAACAAACCAATGGTGTTTCACTGACAGTAGAATTGTCTTCTGAAGCTGAAAACCAAGTCTGTTAACCTTCAGGATGGACTGCTGGCTTACCTGTTCTCCCAAGCTTTCCTTGAGGGCTTGGTTGGGTTGATGGGGAAATTATATGGAAGTTTCATTGGTTGAGGAGAGAGAATATTAAAGTCAATGAATGGGGAATGATCTCCTGGTCAGTGAAAAGGGAAGAAGTCTAATTTGGTCAAGGCAAATTGTATGGATTGTGAATAAGGAATAAGGAGAAGGGAAGGTCTGTGATTGTTGTCAAGTGCAGAAGACTCTGTATGGTGAAGGGAAAAGAGGTCTATGGCTGGTTCTGCTGGAGAATGTTTTGGTGGGTGAATGGAGGATAATCTTATCATTAGTAGAGAGCAGACGAGTCGATGGGTGGTGAAGGACAGATTTGTCTGGTTAATGGAGGGCAGAGGAGTCTATGGGTGGTTGAAGGAGGAGAATGTTCTAGTTGACTTATGGGGGAAATTTTGCCATTGGTTAATGGTGAAAAATTACAGTCGGTTAATGGGAGAGTTTAATGCTGAACGAAGGAGAATGTTACCCAGGATTTGGTGGACCAAGTCAGTGTATTTTGCATATATTCTTACAATACAGAGCAGAGGTCTAGAGTTTGCGCTTTCTTACCAGTCCAAATGAACAAATATAAATATTGCTGTCACTTGATTCTACGGCATTTCACACCTAAGAACTTGCAAGGGGTCTCCAGACTTGGAGCTGGGAGTCTCATGAGGAACAGCAAAAATTCAGCTCGTATGTAAACTGTCAGGGGAATGTTATCTACATTAATGCTGTGCCCTCTGACACTATTCTGCCACTCTTGCTGGCTTCTTTCAATAATTAGGATTCTGGGACCTGGTGTGTCAGTGACTTTAGACACCACACTGATGAATGGAGTAGAGAGAGAGATCATAACTGACAAGAGCTTGCATAGAGAAAGGATTCAGTGCCCCATCCATGTCATCAGTGTTAGGGGTATTCTGATGTGAAGCTCCCACAATCACTCCATTTGAAGCTGTTCCACTCTGCATAAATAATTGTTAGTTTTTTTCTGATTTCTTTATGGTGGCCTATATGAAATGCACTGGGTATCTTTGTCCAGTTCCCAGAGGATGTCTCCCCATCACACTAATATCAACACTACTGGCAATAATTTGCCACAATAATTCTTCTGTTCCATTACTAAGGAAGCAAGCAGGAATATGGAGAAGGGATTCTCCTTTTATATAAAGAAAAGGTCCTTCCAGGGCAGGGTAGAGGCACATTTCCAGAGACTGTTGAGTGGGAGAAGATTCCACAGCTGCCACTTTGTCTTCTGTGAGCTTTGTTTTGTTCTATGACAGGAGGAGTGTTAACAGGGCACGACATCTTGAATAGTCTCTTGGAATACGTGTCAACTACTTATGCTAAACTATGTTTTCTACCTGATATTTAGCTGTGACGCTATGGCCATGTCTACACTACACAGTTCTGTCGACAAAAGGCAGTTTCTGTTGACAAAGCAGTGATAGTGTACACACTGCAATGCACCTCCCGCAGATTTAACTCTCCTGCTACTCCAACATAATAAAACCACCTTGGCAAGAGTCGTAGAGTCTTTTGCAACATAACGTCAGTGTAAACACTGCGTTCCTCACATCATTGTAACGGGTCTCCAGGAGGTACCCCACAATGCCCACTGTGACCACTCCAGTCACTGTTTTTGAACTCAGCCTCCCTGCATCAAGCTACTCTGGCATGCACCCCTCCTTTTTCAAAGCCCCAGGAAGTTTTAAATTATTCTTCCTGTTTGCTTTATATGGAGACCTCACGTAGCTACTGCCTAGCTGAGCATGCTGGCTTCCTTCAGCAAATAGGTGCCTGCCTGGACTACATGGCAGGAGGATGTGGGTTTCCCTAACTATGGTGAGGTGATACCTGATTAGGGGTCCTATCAAAGTAGCCAGCCATTCAGGCAGCAGCACAGACAGCTGCAGCGGCACAGCAGCCAGCAAACAGAGCTGCTAACAGGGGAGTTTCAGAGGGAGTTTACAGGGGGAGGTTGTGGGGGAAACTAAGACAGAGGAACCAACAAGCCAGACAAGGTAGTGGGCGGTGGTCTGCCAGTGGCCTGGTGTCTGTTGGGGGCCCGTGCTGTGTTGTGTGGCTTGGACTGCCAGGCATGAAGTGAGAAGGCCATGACTGATACAGAGGCAGCAGGGAAAGACACAATGAGGATGACTGGATGTGGAAGCTGTGGCATGTATATGATCCTGGAGGGGGTGCCTGAAAAGGGTTACATCTGCATGAAGTACCGCCTGATAGAGCTGATGGAACAAAAGATCTGAGGAGTGGAGATGCAGGTGGAAACTTAGGTTGAGTTTAGAAGGGGGTTCGAGCAGACGATGGAACACAGACACGAGAGGGCTGAAGGGATGAGCTCAGACGTGCAGATGGAAGCAGGACCACAGAATTCTGAGGAGGAACTGCTGGGTGAGGAAAGTGGATGGTGGAAGCATGTGACTAAGAGAACCAGGTAGAGGAAAAGACGGGCCAGTGAAGGAGAAACAGAACTCAAGAATCGGAACAGGTTTGCAGAGTTGGATAATGAAGAAGGGCACAGCAGGTGGTCGCTGAGGGAGAGGGCCAGGAAAAAGAGAAGAGCAGCTTAGTCCTACAGAAGGAGGGGAGGGTCATGGAGGCAACACCAATATTGAGCCCCAGGAGGATTGCAAGGGTAAATAGGAATCGAGGATTGCAGCCAGTGGGTGCAAGATAGACCAGAGAATCACACTGTCACCAGGAAAAAGCAGGTCTACGTGATGGAGGACCCTTACTGAGAAGAATAGACAGGCCTGTAACTAGAGCTGATCGGGAGAACAAGGGTGTGCTGTCTGCTGGGTGCTAAGATAACAGGATGTGGACTGAAGCTGAAAAGGATCCTAGTGGGAGCGGGGAAAGAATCCGCTATTGTCCTTCATGTGTGGAACAAATGATACGGCTAGATACTGGCTGGACTGTATCAAGGGAGACTATGCCAGGTTGGGAAGACGCTTAAGGAAATGAGGCTCAGGTGATCTTCAGTGGGATTCTGCCGGTTCCTAGAGAAGGGCAACAAAGGTGTGACAAGATTATGGCGATCAACAGATGGCTCAGGCAGTGGTGCTATAAGGGAGGCTTTGGGATGTACGGTCATTGGGAAAGCATTTATGGACAGAAGACTGTTCTCTCAGGATGGACTTCACTGAGTAAGGAGAGAAATAGACTTTAGAATGGAGGCTCGTCCAACTGATTAGAGAGCTTTAAACTAGATTGGGGAGATGGTTGGAGATGTCCCGGAGATCTCCACGTCGGATTTAACCTTGAGAGGGAAGTAACAAAGTAAGAGGGGATACAGTCGTTGACCAAAGAATTGACATAAGGAGGAAGGGCAGTGTAGATACCCGATAACAGGTGATGTTGGTGGTAGAAGGTCTGTGCACAACGGGGTAAAGAATGTCACTGACGCAAACACCAAAAATTAAAATGTCTGTACACTAATGCGAGGAGCCTAGGGAACAAGATGGAGGAACTGGAGCTACTGGTGCAGGAAGTGAAACGGATATTACAGGGATAAACGAAACATGGTGGATAGTACTTGACTGGAGTAACAGGTATTGAAGCTATGTGCTGTTTTAGGAAAGACAGAAAGAAAGGCAAAGGTGGTGGAGTAGCGTTGTACATCAATGATGAGGTCAACTGTAAAGAAATAAGAAGTGATGGAATGGATAAGAACAGAGTCTGTCTGGGCAAAAATCACACTGGGAAAGAAAGCTCAGAGCCTCCCTGAGATAGTGCTTGGGGTGTGCTACAGACGCTGGGATCTGATTTGGATATGGATAGAGACCTCTTTATGTTTTTAATGAAGTAAACAGTAAGGGGAAATGTGTGATCATGGGAGACTTCACTTCCCAGATATAGACTGGAGGACAAGTGCTTGCAAGAATAATAGGGCTCAGATTTTTCTGGATGTGATAGTGGATGGATTTCTTCACCAAGCAGTTAAGAAACGACAAAAGGGGATGCCATTTTAGATTTGGTTTGGTGAGCAGTGAGGACCTCATAGAAGAAATGGTTGTAGGACAACCTTGGTTCGAGTGATCATGAGCTAATTCAGTTCAAACTAGATGGAAGGTAAACAAAAAC